>NC_092373.1:181859266-182084266 GCF_030028105.1 Mobula birostris
ATGCCCATTTATACCGTGTGTATATATGTATGCCTATGACAACAATAAACTGGCAATGGAGCAGGGCAGCACAGTAGTATAGCAGTTAGCACAATCACTTTACACCACCACGATTGGAAAATCAGGGTCGATTCCCATTGTGGTCTGTAAGGAGTTTGTATGTTCTCCCTGTGACCACATGGGTTTCCTTCAGGTTCTTTAGTTTTCTCCCATATTCCGAAGACCTTTAGTTAGGGTTAGGATAAGAGAAGAGCGAGCAGGCTATGTCGGCACCAGAAGGGTGGCAGAACTTGCAGGCTGCCCCCAACGCATTCTCACTGACTTGATTTGATGCAAACGACATATTTCTCTGTATGCTTCTATGTACGAGTGACCAATAAAGCTAATCTTTCATCTTTTTCTTCCACTTAAATTTGGATGGCCGATTCCCTTCCCTGAATAGCATTAATAAATCTGGTGAATTCTTAACACAATCTCACCAGTTACCTTCACAAAGACTATTTTTAAATGATGATTGATGTTTGCCATTACTAATTCTCACTTTATATTCCAAACATTATTTAATTACTTGAATTTAAATTCACCAGCTGCTGCTTCTGGGACTTGAAATAATGGCTGTGGATACTAGTCCAGTATTTTAATCACAATTCCACCAAGTTCTCTCATGCTTATAGTCAGTTTTTAATTCATTACTAAGCAGAAGAATATGTATATAGATTGATTGGGTCCTGAAACATCAGCTGGGAGTGGAAGAAGCTGAAATGGGCCTTTTCCATGATCACATTCATAAATCACAATTATTACAAAGGATTCTGCCATTTTACAGTGATCTGAGAGCCCAGTTACATCCTTGCAAGCTGCAGCAATCCAGGAAATAGTCTATATACTGCTTCAAAGAGTCTTCCTACACACTGTTTTCTTGCACTTCTTTGAGCCATTTCCCCACCCAGAGTTATGGACAGAACAATGAAGGTTCACAGATTGAAATCTGTGTTTGCATCACACTCCAAGAACTCCCGGCTTAACTCTGGTTTAAAGTTCTGCCATCTCTTTGTTCTATGGTGCACAGATAGAAAAAGTCATAACTATTTGGATTGAAATGGTTGAGTCACAGATTGTACCATTGGCTTCAAGTAACCAAGCAAATAAGAACTAATGCAAGTAAATGACCAAAGCAAGTTTTGTTCCATTGCAGAACTTTAATTGTACTGCTGATAATTTTGACTTATTTCAATCTCGTTACATATAGTGCATCATTATTAACAAGGCACAGAGGCCAAATACATTAGAATTAAAAAATATGTAACTGCACCTACATTGTTTAATTAAATACTGTATATTGCCCCTGTGAATTTATGAAATTAATGTTTGATTGTATTTTTTGAAATGTTTGAAAGTCAATTAGTGGACTGCAGATATTCTCTCTTCTCCCTTCACCATTCAAGTAGCAGATACAAAAGCCTGAAAACAAGTACCACTCAAGGACAATCAAGGGCTTCTCTCCTGTCCGGACTTCTGGTACACACTAACTGCTCGTACAGCCAAGCGCCAACTGCTTCCAAGGTTTCACGTGACCCCGATTAGGGGGCTACACCTTGCCCAAGGCTGACCTGTAGGCTAGTGGAGGGAAGGAGCGCCCTACACCTCCTTTGGTAGAGATGGATCTCCACTCCACCGGCCCGCCTGCTGTAATAAGATTGTTAGGTAGTTAATATGGATTTTTGAGATTACAGGGAACAATCACAAAATACTGGAGGAACTCAGCAAGTCAGGCAGCATCTATGGAGGGGAATACAATGCTGACACTTCTGGGCAAGACCCTTCGCAGGACTGGAAAGGAAGGGGGGCAAAGCTTGAACAAGAAGGTGAGGGGAGGGGAAGGAAAGGAGTATAAGCTGGAAGGTGATGGGTGGGACCAGGTGAGGGGTTAGTGGTTGGGTGGCAGAGGAGGTTGGAGTAGGAATGGGGGGTGATAGGTGGAAGCGGTAAAGGTATGAAGAAGAAGGAATCTCAGTGGGCCATGGAAACAAGGGAAGGAGGAGGAGAACCAGAAGGCGGTGACAGGCAGTTGAAGGGGAGAGAGGACAACCAGAATAAAAAAAAAGAAGGGCTGAGGTGTGAGTGATTACTGTAAGGTACAGAAATTGGTGTTCGTGCCATCAGGTTGGAAGCTACTCAGAGGGAATATGAGGTGTTGTAACTCGAACTGAATTTTCCTCATTATGACCATGGAGGACGGATTTTATCTCTTTTGCTCCCTGCCCCTCATCCCTCCTTACTTGTAAAGAGTAAAAATAAGGCCAAAACGTTGATAAGTGTGAGTAAAATGGCATGACAGCTCACAGTGAAATTCAGAGGAAAATACAAAAGGGGAAAACCCAGAATCTAATTTAATCCCAATCCAGAACGATCTCACAGGGAGCAGGTTGCACTGAGTTATTGAAGGTTATCAATTGTAAATTTATTAGGGCATTGGAACAAATTTTGGTTTATGATCATTGTAAAATGGTCCATATTAGACTGATGGCACATTTTGTGATCTCTCCCAAGTGAAGCATATGGAAATAAAACCCAAGTACTCCAAAACTAAAATGCCAACTCACTATTGCCTGTTCTACACAATCAAAATCTGCTCTGGATCTCTTTCAAACTGAAGCTAGCTACCATTTGAAAAAAATAATTTGTGCAATTGCTATTTATAAGAAAATATTTTTAGCAATTGAGAGCGGACATTTGAACAGATTACATAAACTTTACAAATAGTTCAAGGTCTCCAAATTCAATAGGAGCCTTTGATCTGGTAGATTTCTGTGTCTGTGGCAATTAGATTCAAAATCAGAGGATTCATGTGATAAGTCCCTTAAAAGACAAGTAGTGTAATTTACAGCCACGTTTCATGCGTCACTTAGGAGTCGTGGACAAGTTGCTGAATGTGTTTGTGCAGTAACATTATTATTGTGGCACAATGTCCCCATTTAAACTGGACTCAGAGTCTCATACAATAAACCCCAATCAAATTAGTTCACAACTCATCTTGCACAATGAACTTTTGTAGAAATACAGCCAAAAGATATATTTTAAAACATTATTCATCACAGGAACAGTAGAATAAACTCACTGCTACAATTATAATGAGTTTACTATGAATTGACTTTTCATAATCCGTAGTGGCCTTAATTATGACCCCACTGATAGAATCTATTGCTGGAATTTTCAAGCGTACTACCAACCATTGTGTAGCTACCCAGCAGCTTTAGGTATAGCACATCTATATAATGAAATAATGGTCAGCATACCTCATCTACATTATGCTTAATATTCCCAAATGAATAACATAAGGGCCAATGGCCTGATCCATGGGAAAAAGCCTTAAGTTAGGCATTGACTACCTTCTTCCACAATTAACAGTGGCTTTTCAGTATCATGTTCAATGGTAAAACACATGTGAATTATGTGTTATGAACACAGTTTGTTGCCTTTTGAACACAGGTTGTCCCTCCTGGTTGGTGCAGTCTTACATTGATTCTTATATGGTTTTTTGATTTATTGAGTATGCCCACAAGAAAATTAATCTCAGTGTTGTACATGGGAGTGAGTGAGGCCTCCGTCGGTCAGGGTCGACCATGGATGTTACGTTCTGGTCGTCTAGATATGCAAGCCCAGGCAGTACGATATGGAGACCAAGTTGTTGCCCATGTAGCAAGCTCACACTCTCCATGCATCTGATGAACCCAAAGGAACGGCAGAGACTGATACAGTTTGGTACCAGCTGCGTCGCAGGAGTTGCTAGTCAGCGTTGAACTCAATGTGGGACTGCTTTAGGGACTCCAGCTCTGGATTTTTCCCTCGGGGTTTACTCCTGAAGCTTCCCCCATGGGTGGGTATAGCCGCAAGGTAGCGGAGGTTTAAGATCAGAGTTTTCCTTCTCCTAGATGAACTGCCAACCATGGCTGGCGAGCCCCATCTGCCCGAAAATATAGGTATACTTTGATGACAAGTTTACTTTGAACTTTGAACTCTTTCCTCTTCTGCTGTTCATATTTTCTTTCCTCAAACCTCAAATCCCATTCATTAAACAGGACGATTGTTCTCACCATATTCTCTGGGGACTCGTTACAATTACCATGCTATTATCAGCTCACCCATCAAGCAGATTGCAGAGAAGAGAATTATTAAGTTGAAGGTTGGAGGGAGTGTCTAATCAATAGTGTAAAGATTCTGGTCCAGGAAGATTCATTTTATTTCTGTAGTCATCTGCACATTTCATTTACTATGCTGTTTTTTATGGAGTAGAGGGTGGAATTGTGCATGCAATGTGTTTTACAGTCCACTGAAATCATTGTATTGCTCTCTGTTCTTGGAACAAAGAAATTGGACACATATCTGCTCTGCCTTGGAATCCCAATGGCAACATCTCAGTATTACTCTCATTCTGAAGGTCTAGATATTGTTGATGTTCTGCCTTACAGTAGCAGAATTCATTATTTTCTAAAAGAGAACTCAAAGGAGAAATAATAAACATTGAAGGAATAATGTCACTACTGATTTCATCATACTCTGCGTTTCTCACTGCTACTGTATTACCATTTCCCTTGAGAAAATGAAAATTGCTCATGAATTAAATGGAATTTCACACCAGTGAGGTTGAATGTGTCAACAAATTACAAATGAGCTCTGCAAACAGAGCATGTACTTATTAGGAGCTGAAACAGACCACAGGATCCCTCAAGCTTGCTCTGCCAGTCAAAGAGATTATGGCTAATCTTGCTGTAACTACAGCTCTACATTCACCTCTACCCAAAGTAACAGTTCACCTCCTTACTTATTAGGTATTTATCTACATCCATCTTTAAAAATATTAAGGTTTTACTTCCACTGTGCTTTGGTGAAGAATGCTTCAGAGTCTTAAGTGAACCAACCCCTTATTTTTAAACAATAAACACTAATTTCCAGGTTCTAGTCCTTTCTCTCGTAATCCCACTTGTTCTCAAAGCAGGCATAGATTTGACTGATATTCGTTCAACTCACTCATGGATATTATTGACATTCTCTCCAAATGCCCCAGTTGGCTCGCTTGCTTATTTATTTATTTATTGATACAGCTCAGAGCGGGCTCTTCTGACCCTTTGAGCCGCGCCACTCCAGCAACCCCTGGCAAACATGATTAAACTTAGCCTAATCAGGGGACAATTTGCAATGACCAATTAACCTACCTGGCACATCTTTGCACTGTGGGAGGAAACAGGAGCTCCAGTGGAAAACACACACGTTCCACGGAGAGGACATGTGGAGACACCTTTGCTGGAATTGAACCCCAAACTCCAGAGCGCCCCGAGCTGTAAGAACATCACGCTGACTGCTATGCTACCATGGTGTCCATTAATTTGCTTTCTACTGTTCATTAAAATGATAAAATTAATTCCAAATTACATTAATGTAATTAATCAAATTCAAAGAGTTATGCAAATGGGGGACTAACACACACAAAATACTGGAAGAATTCAGCAGGTCAGGCGGAATCTATGGAAATGAATAAACAGTCAACATTTCAGGCCAAGACCATTCTTCAGACATTTTAAGTTCCTTCAAGTCCTAATGACTTTCTAAGGGGCACAATTAGGAGCAATCTGACTGGCTACATCACTGCCTAGTATTGGGGTCTATACTTCCCCCAGTCTGTGGATGGTATGCACTACTACTAATGTGCATTGCTGATGGAATGAGTGAATGGTTGTGGATGGGTGTCTGTCAAGTGGGCTGCTCTGCCTCAATTGAAACTGGGCTTCTTGAGTGTTGTTCAAGATGCGCTCACCCAGCCAAGTGAGAATATTCCACCACTCTCCTGACTAGAGTGTTCTAAATCGTAGAAGGGCTTTGGGAGTTAGGAGGCAAGTTACTTACCTCATGTTCTCTTGTGGTCACATCGTGTCCAGGCCACTCCATTTCAGTCTCTAAAGATTAAAGATTGGCTTTATTTGCTTCACGTATATCGAAACATTGAAACAAAAGTGAAAAGTGCCGTTTTTGCAGCTTGCTGGGGGCAGCGCACAAGTGTTACTCTGCTTCCGGCACCTACATAGTACTCTCATAAAATGGCTACCACAAAATAGCTTTCACAAGTGCCTTACTGGCATTTGCACGGTGTGGCGCTGTGTGGTAAACCATGTATATATGTTGTAACTCGGTTACCTCTCTGGACACACCCCTCTGCTGACTGCCCCTGTGGCTCCTCCCACAGAGTCCTGTATAAAGGTGTTCGCCTTGCCCCTCCCCCTCAGTCCGGGGGCAGACACTCACTGTGGAGGTCGTATTGTATAGCGAATAAAAGCCTTTCAGTATTTTACCAAACCTCAGTCTTTTGGAGTAATTGAAGGTGCTTCACGCTGACACAGAACAGCAAAGTTCTGCCACTGAACAGCCGCGATCTTATTAAATGGGGACAGGCTCAAGACAGTGGAATCCTACCCCATTGTCTTTGCTTCCACATTCAATTTGCTATTAGCTGAAGCTCAGCCAGCGTAGGTGAAGAAACGTTACAAATGGCTTCAACTTCTCTCAAACTATGAAGGAAGGAAGTTCAGCCACAGGCTACAGTGATGTCTGAGCCTGTCTCAGCAAATGCTAAAGCAGTTCTAACGATAAGGTCTCAAAGATTTGGAAGGTAAGTTCAAGATAGTAAAAAGTCATGGCAGTACAGACATTTTCATTGATGTGTAGCATAAAGAAAAGATGGTGTTACATTAACATAAGCAACAAGTAGATGGAAGACGAGGGTTGAGAATCAAGTTTATGCGACAATTTTGCTCTTTATGTCAACCTGTTAATCTTCAGGCCATGTCACTCAGGATCTTGTGCTAATATTTTGTGACTGTATGTGCTGAATTGTAACTATATATGCAGTGTGTGACAATGTGTACTGAGTTTTGCACCTTGGCCTCAGAAGAACATTGTTTCATTTAGCTGTATACATGTGTATGGCTGAATGTCAATAAACATGAACTTCAACTCGAATTTGAAATTGAAGTTTAAAAGGAAGATTCAGAACAAAGGCTAAAGAAGTACCTTTTACACAACATGTGTGGAGGTTGCATAAATAAACAAATGTGTAAAGATATTTCTTCATTATAACTTCAGTATACAGTGGATTCTGGGTAATTAAGACACACTGGGATGAGTACATGTTGGCCCAATTTAGCAGCTGCTACAGTTAGCCAAAATTCCATAGAAATAGTTTAAAAAGTATTAAAAATGAAAGCCACTGTTTAACTGAATAACGAATTATAGAAACATAGAAAACATAGAAAATAGGTGCAGGGGTAGGCCATTTGGCCCTTTGAGCCTGCACCGCCATTTATTATGATCATGGCTGATCATCCAACTCAGAACCCCGCCCCAGCCTTCCCTCCATACCCCCTGACCCCGTAGCCACAAGGGCCATATCTAACTCCCTCTTAAATATAGCCAATGAACTGGCCTCAACTGTTTCCTGTGGCAGAGAATTCCACAGATTCACCACTCTCTGAGTGAAGAAGTTTTTCCTAATCTCGGTCCTAAAAGGCTTCCCCTCTATCCTCAAACTGTGGCCCCTCGTTCTGGACTTCCCCAACATCGGGAACAATCTTCCTGCATCTAGCCTGTCCAATCCCTTTAGGATCTTATACGTTTCAATCAGATCCCCCCTCAATCTTCTAAATTCCAAAGAGTACAAGCCCAGTTCATCCAGTCTTTCTTCATATGAAAGTCCTGCCATCCCAGGAATCAATCTGGTGAACCTTCTTTGTACTCCCTCTATGGCAAGGATGTCTTTCCTCAGATTAGGGGACCAAAACTGCACACAATACTCCAGGTGTGGAATCACCAAGGCCTTGTACAACTGCAGTAGTACCTCCCTGCTCCTGTACTCGAATCCTCTCGCTATAAATGCCAGCATACCATTCGCCTTTTTCACCGCCTGCTGTACCTGCATGCCCACTTTCAATGACTGGTGTATAATGACACCCAGGTCTCGTTGCACCTCCCCTTTTCCTAATCGGCCACCATTCAGATAATAATCTGTTTTCCTATTTTTGCTACCAAAGTGGACAACTTCACATTTATCCACATTAAATTGCATCTGCCATGAATTTGCCCATTCACCCAACCTATCCAAGTCACCCTGCATCCTCTTAGCATCCTCCTCACAGCTAACACTGCCACCCAGCTTCGTGTATGTATTCAAGTGAAATACAGAATAAATTAGGACACCATCAAAACTACTACAGTATTATAGAACTGTAGCTATTAATTCCTAATAGTTACCACTGGAAGAATTCATCTAATGCACACTGCTTGTCCTTTTGAATGACTGTAAATGAAGAGAGTCAGTGCTTCCTTCATACAATGCTTTTTTTCAGTTGTATTCTCCAAATCTTCATTTTCATTGTAACATTCAAGATGATTGTCGATACCTTCAAATTCTTCGTAGTACCTAACTTGTTGAAGTAATGAACTTCTTTCATTTTCACTCCCAGCCATTTTTGGCATCTCCAAGCCAAATGCTTGAAACCGCAGTGAGCAAAGGAGTTCTGAGTTATCCAGCTGCTTATTTCTTACCAACTATCAATGACAAAAATCGCTGCTTTTTGAACACACACGCATGCAACTGATGCTACTTAGAAACCATTCGCTCGAAGCAACACGTGCATGCCACTGACGTTAGTTAGAAACTCTTCGGCAGCAGTCTCCTGTCCCAGTGAAGTGGCATGGTGTCCAAAAAAAATGAAGGGGATCCCGTTTATTTTCTTAATTAGTTTTTGTTCTTTTAGAGTTGTCCCAAATAAGCAGCTGATCTGATTAACCGATGGCTCGATGAATCGGAATCCACTGTGTTTCTGCTTGCTTCCTTATAACGTCAATATATTTCTACCTGCTGTAGTACCTTGGTGTAGTTAGTAAGGCTTCTGTCTCTCAGCTCCAGTGACCCAGGGTCAATCCTGACCTCCAGTGGAGTTTGGAGATACAAGAGGATACAGATGCTGTAGCTGCAATCTGCCAGAAGAAGTCAAACCACATCTGATGTGGGGAGAAGGAACTGGAGTGGAGTTTGACCACTGCCTGTGTGTGTTTCCACCAGATGCTCTAGTTCTGTAGGTGAATGGTAAAATTGGTTTGAAATTGATAGGAATGTGCAGAGAATAAATTTGAGTAAGATTTGTGTAAGTATGCGCTTGATAAGACCATAAGACATAAGAGCAGAATTAGGCCATCAGTCCCATTGAGTCTGCTCCGCCATTCAATCATGGCTGATCCTTTATTCTATTTCCTCCTCAACCGCCTTCTCCCCGTAACCCTTGATGCCATGTCCAATCAAGAACCTATCAATCTCTGCCTTAAATCTCTGCCATTGACCTGGCCTCCACAGCTGTATATGGCAACAAATTCCACAAGTTCACCACCCTTTGGCTAAAGAAATTTCTCTGCATCTCTGTTTTGAAAGGGCGTCCTTCTATCCTGAGACTGTGCCCTCTTCTCCTAGACTCCCCCACCATGGGAAACATCCTTTCCACATCTACTCTGTCTAGTCCTTTCAACATTCAAAAGGTTTCAATGAGATCCCCCCTCATCCTTCTGAATTCCAGAGAGTACAGACCCAGAGCCATCAAACGTTCCTCGCATGATAACCCTTTCATTTCTGGAATCATCCTTATTAGCCTCCTCTAGACCCTCTCCAATGCTAGCACATCTTTTCTAAGATGAGGAGCCCAAAACTGTTCATAATACTCAAGCTGAAGCCTCACCAGTGCCTTATAAAGCTTCAGCATCACATCCTTGCTCTTGTATTCTAGACCTCTTGAAATGAATGCTAACATTGCATTCGCCTTCCTCACCACTGACTTTACCTGCAAGTTACCCTTCAGGGTGTTCTGCACAAGGACTCCCAAGTCACTCTGCATCTCAGATTCCTGGATTTTCTCCACGTTTAGAAAATAGTCCTCACGTTTATTTCTACTACCAAAGTGCATGACCATGCATTTTCCAACATTGTATTTCATTTGCCGCTTTCTTGCCCATTCTCCTAATCCTGTCAAAGTCCTTCTGCATCCTACCTGTTTCCTCAACACTACCTGCCCCTCCACCAATCTTCGTATCATCTGCAAACTTGGCAACAAAGCCATTTATTCCAACATCTAAATCATTTATATACAGCATAAAAAGAAGTGGTCCCAGCACCGACCCCTGCGGAACAAGGGCTGATGGTCAGAACAGTCTTAGTGGCCTGAAGATCTCACTTCTGCGTTGCATGTCTCCTTGCCACAAAGTATTCTTCTAGTTTTACTGACAGAATATATTGCAATAGGAATTGTTTCCTCATGTGTTGATCAATGTAAATTAGTGGTTGATTCAAAAACTTAATAACTAAATAAGGAATATAAATTGTTTTGGGGAAAGCAACAAAATAAGATTATTTTATAAAAAAACATAAATACTAAAGACAAAGTGGAGTTTACCATCATATGCACAGTCTGAATGCACAGATGCATTAAATATTATGTTGAGATTTGTGACAAATATGATTATATGATATATATGTACAGTATTTGAAATACATCTTATGGAAATGTTTGTTTGATGATGAAATTCAATAAAAAATAAATTACAAAAAAAAACTTACTTGCAGCAGCATCAGAGACACATAAGCATGATATAAACGGCATTCACAAAAAATTATACACAATTTTTTACAAGAAAAACACAAGTGGAACAAAGAAAACAAAGACCATTTTAGTGTGAAATGGTCGGTGTGTTGATGGGGGATTCGAGAACCGAATGATTGAAGGGATGTAGCTGTTCTTGAATCTGGTGGTGTAAAATGCCCCAGTTTAATGCCAGACTGCTAGATGCTTCCTGTACCTACATTCAGTAGCTACCTTATTAGGTTCCTCATGTACCTAATAAAGTAGCCACTGAGTGTGTGTTCATGGTTCTCTACTGGTATAGCCTATTCACTTCTAAGTTTGATGTGTTGTGGGTTTAGTGATGCTCTTCTGCATACCACTGTTGTAATACGTGGTCATTTGAGTTACTATCGCCTCCTTGTCAGCTGGTACCAGTCTGTTCATTCTCCCCTGACCTCTCTCATTAACATTTTTGCATACAGAACTGCCTCTCATTGGATGCTTTTTTTTTTGCTTTTTGCACCATTCGCTGTAAGCTCTAGAAACCGTTGTGCATGAAAATCCCAGGAGATCAGCAGTTTCTGAGACACTGAAACCATCCCATCTGGCACCAACCATCATTCCACAGTCAAAGTCACTTGGATCACATTTCTTCCCCATTCTGATGTTTGGTCTGAACTACAACTAAACCTCTCGACCATGTCTGCTTGCGTTTATGCATTGAGGTGCTGCCACACGATTGTCTGGTTAGATATTTGCATTAATGAATAGGTGGCCCTAATAAAGTGGCTGCAGAACGTAGGTACTGTGCGAATTAGATGAGGAGGGAATCCTTCACAACCCAACACAATTCACTGAAGTTAAAAGCAATATTCCATAAGGCAAAGGAACAGAAGTCGGCCATTCGGCCCATTGAGTCTGCCCTGCCATTCTACCATGAGCTAATCTAATCTCCCATTTAGTCCCACTCCCCCGCCTTCTCACCATAACCTTTGATGCCCTGGTTACTCAGGTACCTATCAATTTCTGCCTTAAATACACCCAATGACTTGGCCTCCACTGCCGCCCGTGGCAACAAGTTCCACAGATTCACCACCCTCTGGCTGAAAAAAATTCCTTGCATCTCTGTTCTGAATGGGCGCCCTTCAATCCTTAAGTCATGCCCTCTCGTACTGGACTCCCCCAACATGGGAAACAACTTTGCCACATCCACTCTGTCCATGACTTTCAACATTCGAAATGTTTCTATGATGTCTCCCCTCATTCTTTTAAACTGCAAGGAGAACAGTCTAAGAGCAGTCAAATGTTCCTCATATGTTAACCCTCTCATTCCTGGAATCATTCTAGTGAATCTTCTCTGAACCCTCTCCAACGTCAGCACATCCTTGCCTAAGGAGCCCAAAACTGCACACAGTACTCCAAGTGAGGTCTTACCAGTGCCTTATCCAGCCTCAACATCACATCCCTGCTCCTATACTCTATTCCTCTAGAAACGAACGCCAACATTGCATTCGCCTTCTTCACCACCGACTCAACCTGGAGGTTAACCTGAAGGGTATCCTGCATGAGAACTCCCAAGTCCCGTTACATCTCAGAACTTTGAATTCTCTCTCCACTTAAATAATAGTCTGCCCGTTTATTTCTTATACCAAAGTGCATAACTATACACTTTCCAACATTGTACTTCAATATTCATGAAGGGTTCTTAGCATCTGTTGAATTTATTTCACAAATCATCTTCAGGAAAGGAGAGAAGTAGAGATCATCAAAGATAAGAAAAGAGATCAAAAGATATCTCAGATATATTAAATTTTGCTTTTGTAATTTAAACAGTATATTTTAAATTTAGTTGTTGTTGAAAAATGGTTGTTAATGTGACAACATTACCATAATTCTGCAGCAATTGGTTGTGCTTTATTACTTCATTAATCTCCTGTACAGTAACTGCTTTCAGCCGAGACCAATAAAGAGTTCCAGGACAGCTGTAAATGAGGAAGTCATGTGAAAAGCTTCTTGGGAGTTACAATAGTTTCAGTGTCCTGACCTCAACCAGCTTAGAAGGGAATTATGTACTTTTTCCCTCTCATATGCCATGGAACAGAAAGTGCAGTATTTAACACCTGACAGGAAATTCTCCTTGTTATTGATCATGTATTGGACGTTGGAATTTCTTAGAAATGCGGAATGAAATAGTGCGGTAAGAGCCTTATAATCTTTTCACTGGCTCTTCAAAGACTAGGTTTATTTGTCACATTTACATCGAAACATCAAACCATACAGTGAAATGTGTTTGTGTCAATGACCAGTTCAGACTGAGCAAGTGCAGATGGTAACCCGCTAATGTCTCTATGCCTCAGGCACCAACATAGGATGCTCAGAACTTACTAAACCTAACCCATGCGTTTTTGGAATGAGGAAGGAAACCAGAGGACCCAAAGGAAACTCACGTGGTCATGAGGAAAACATACAAGCTTCTTACAGACAGTGGCACGAGTGCACTGTCAGGCATTATGTAAACTATTACACTACTGTGCTGCTGCAGATATTTAATAAAAAAAGAACCATCTATTTCATCTCTTTCCATTTAATCCTGTGAATGTTTTCTTTTGAGTGTGTATCTTGTTACGTTTGGCAAGTTAGCGTTGAATTTACTTCCATCGCAGGGGTATAGGTAGGGAAAATGCAAGCAGACTTTTCCCAATGAGGATGGGTGAGACAGGAACGAAAGGTCAAAGGTTAAGGGTGAAAGATGGAACATTTAAGGGGAGCATGAGGGGGATCTTCTTCACTCAGAGGGTGGTGAGAGTGTGGAACCAGATACCAGCAGAACCGGCAGATTTCAACATTTGAGGTACATTGGATAGGTACTTTTGAGGGGTATGGATGTCTACAATGGGTCTAGACAGATTAATAGCACGGCAAGGACTAGATGAGTCAAATAACTTATTTTTGTGCTGTGGTAGTCCATTACTTTATGATTCTATTCCAAAGAAGACCAATGCAGCAACGTTTTAACAAAAAAAAAATAGATTTTCTCATCTCCTTTCTTTCGTATTCTGTCTTACACATGTGACTTCTACTGTCTCTTGAAACAGTTACTTTTTACCTTTTCTGACAGATTAATGACAGATGAGCCTGTACCCAGTCAAAAGGAGCCATAAAAAATAGCTTTAGATGCTTTGGGGGGGTGGGTGGTGGTACTTTTTCCCCCCTTTCTATATTTACTGTCTTCACTATTGTATTCAGTCTCGTTTTCCGCTTGCTGAAGTGAGGAGAACAAAGGTGTTCGCTTGGAATTCATTCCCTTCTTTTCTTCAAGAACCATTATATTTAAACCAATGACTTCCCTTCACCTGCACTTTAATCAGCATCTTCCAACCCCCCTTGCAGCCGAGCCCATTATTGTGTAACCTGATTTACGTGATTAGCCAATTGTGAGCTAATGAAGGGGATAAAAGGATTGCTGGTATGCAGGCATAATCAAGAAATACCAGGCCAGCATCTGGAGGCCATCCAAAAACAAGCCCATAATCCTGCAAGTTGAAGTGTAATGTTGGAAGCTGCGAACAGTAAATTTAAAATGAAACAAATGACCTCATACTCATCAGTCTGCAAAAAGGTGTTGAAATAGTAGTCACCGAAAGGCGTGATTTTATTAAGAAAGGGTTGTCTGATTGATTGTTTGCAGGGATATTACTTTGAATTTCTTGTCAGAGGTTGGCACCAGATGAGCTTCCATGTTTTTGAGTAGATGGTGTAGCAATATAGTAGGGCTATGCCTCAGATTTAATGATCCAACTAACATTCCACTGCAAGTGCTTTGAGATTGCGCAGGAACGCAAATAAATCTAAATGTTTTTGACACTATTAATCTGCTCCACTCCTGCTAAGTTCAGTTGACATTCTCTGGCAATTACTTTAAACGGAGTTGCTCTCGAAGTTCCCGTTGCTCTTTTTGATCCCAGGAAAGGTAGCAGAAATGAGATTTCACTTTGGAAAAATTTCATAAATCTTCTCCCTTGCCTGTGTTATTTTTCCTCCCTGTGCAGGACGTGTCATTAATATTGCCGGGTGCTGGAGGCAGAAAGCTGGGCGTTCTGTATAGTACCCAGGTATTGCAATACTTTTTTCTGTAATGCAAAAAAAAAACAAATGAAGTGACAGATAGAAATAGCTAATTTAAAAGATACAGAGATAAGTTTCATTTATAATTAAACACATATGAAATCAGCAAACAATAAATACTTACATGTTAATTATGGTGAAGTAGTTTGTTCTGACCCATTCATGTATTACAGCATCAAATGTTTGAGAGGGATGTTGAGCAAGACCAGATGTCTAACCAGATGCCTGCTTCTAATAAGCCAGGTTTGATTTTCCGAGGAATGTTAATGAGAGTTGCGTTCAAGGCTGGGTCATATACAGTGTCTTACATCAAAATGTATATAAAGGCCAAAGGAAAAAAAACCCACCTATTTGGGATGTCCAGCCTGTGTCAACATTCATCATGAGAGAGCAGTTTTAATCATGTTTTCTTACTGAGTTCTTATATCGTTCAATCTGCTTTTCAGCTATTTCAATTTTACCTGGAATCTTAATGATATTCTTGCCTCGGCCACTCAGCCTGGGATGTTCTCTATCAAGGTAGTATCTCTCTTTATTCCTCATGACTTTGTGATTTTCTATTCTCAACTACAGTACTTGCAAAAAAACCTCAGCAAGCATTGATACTCTGTTGGTGGACAGGAGTAGTTTTGGCGCTGTTGAGCATGCCATTTAGAAGTCAGAAAATTCCTCTGTGTAGGAATTGACTTACAATGTTGGTGACCTCATTAATCAGACTGGGCATTAAACATGGGCACTGCCTGCCTGATGTGATGATACAACCGGTAGAGTGGTTAATATTTAAAGAACCATGAACCATGAATCAAGCTATGGTGATCCTCAAATGAATTGAAGATCAAGGGTAGTGTCTGCCTGAATTTCTAATCTCTGCATTCCGCTGACAGGAAAGATTTCTTCGACCAGTAAGATTGTTCCAATTAACGTGATTCATCTTGTTTCCTGTGAGTGGGTTATTCTTTTGGCATCGGTGTAAATATGAGCAACCTTTGAAAGTGACAATTTTTTTTGGTTTATCTTTCCTAAGCACTGCAAACAGACATTATTCAATATTTCTTTTGACACAAAATGTTACCATGCATTCAAGCAGTATCCTCCTTTGTGCTCACACAGACATTTTTTTGCGCAGATTGTCAATAACGGAGTTAGCTCTGCAACAACATTTCAGAGTTCATGCTGTCATCCTACGCTCTAGAGCAGTAGAGAGGGAATGCCACATTGTCAGAAGTTCTGGCTTCTAGACGTCAAGTTAAATTGTGGCATGTAGTTTCCTGTCTTCTCTCTCCATTGAGAAGACAGGAAACTACATGCTACTTGGTGGCCACTTTATGTGGTTCACCTGTACACCTGCTAATTAATGCAAATATCTAATCGTCCAATCATGTGGCAGCAACTCAATGCATAAAAGCACACAGACGTGGTAGAGATTCAGGTGTTCTTCAGACCAGACATCAGAATGGGGAAGATATGTCATCTAAGTGACTTTGAACATGGATTGTTTGTTGGTGCCAGAAAGGGTGACTTGAATATCTCAGAAACTATTGACAGCATTCTCTAGAGTTTACAGAGACTGGTGCGAAAACGAAAAGACATCCAGTGAGCGACAGTTTTGTGGGCAAAAGCACTTTGGCAATAAGAGGTCAGAGGACAATGGTCAGACTGGTTCTAGCTAACAGGAAGGCAACAGTAACCACGAGTTACAACAGTGGTGTGCAGAAGGGCATCTCTGAATGCACAGCACATCTAACCCAAAGTCAAAGTTCAAGTATATTTATTATCAAAGTACATATATGTCACCCTGAGATTTATTTTCTTGTGGGCATTCACAGTAGATACAAAGAAACACCAGAGAATCGATGAAAAACCACACACAAGACAAACAATCCATGTGCAAAAGACAACAAAACTGTGCAAATACAAAAAGAAAATAATAAATAAATAAGAAAAACGCACTATAGAGGACAAGGGATGAAGCATGCTTGAAAGTGAGTCCATAAGTTGTGGAAACAGTTCAGTGATGGGGGTGAGTGAAGTTATCCCCTCTGGTTCAAAAGCCTGATGGTTGAAGGGTAATAACTGTTCCTAAACCTGGTGGTGTGGGTCCCGAGGCTCCTGTTCCTCCTTCCTGATGGCAGCAGTGAGAAGAGAGCACGACCTGCATGGTGGGGACATTGATGATGCATGCTGCTCCTTGTAGGTGTGCTCAATGGTGTGGAGGGCTTAACCCATGATGGACTGGGCCATAACCAATACTTTTTGTAGGCTTTTCCATTCAACGGTATTGGAGTTTCCATACTAGCCTGTGATGCAACCAATCAGTATACTCTCCAGCACACATCTACAGAAGGTTATCAAAGTTTTAGATGACGTGTCAAATCTAAGCAAACTTCTAAGAAAGGTAGGGGTGCTGCCATGCTTTCTTTGTGCTGTACCTGGGACAAATCCTCTGAAATGATAACACCAAGGAATTGAAAGTTGCTGACCCTCAACACCTCTGATCCCCAGATGAAGACTGCCTTATGAACCTCTGGACCGCTGGCTTCCTCGTCCTGTAGTCAATAATCAGTTCCTTGGTCTCGCTGACAATGAGTGAGAGGCTGCTATTGTGGCACCTCTCAGCCAGATTTTCATTCTCCCTTCTATATGCTGATTCATCACCAACTTTGATTCAGCTAATGACTGTGGTGTTGTCAGTAAATTTAAATATGACTCTGGAGCTGTGCTAAGCCTCACAGTCATAAATATAAAGTATGTATAGCAGGGAGATAAGCACACAGCCTTGTGGTGCACCTGTGCTGAGGGAAAGTACGGAGGAGATATTGTTGCCAATTCAAACCTACTGGGGTCTGCAAGTGGAGAAATGGAGGATCCAATTGCACAAGGAGGTATTGATGCCTAGGTCTTGGAGCTTACTGACTAATTTTAAGGGGATGACAGTCAATGAAGAGCATCCTGAAATATGCATCTTCACTCTCCAGGGATGAGTGAAGAGCCAATGATACAGCATCTGCTCTTGACCCGTTGTGATAGTAGGCAAACTAGAGCAGAAACCAGTTGCTCCTCAGGCAGGAATTGATATGTTTTATCACCAAAATCTCAAAGAACTTCATCACAATGGACGTAAGCGCTACTGGGTGATAGTCATTGAGGCAGGTTACCATGTTCTTCTTGGGCACGGGTATAATTGAAGCTTACTTGAAGCAGGTGGGCACCTCAGACTGCCGATGCAAGAAGTTAAAGATATTAGTGAGCACTCCAGCTAGTTGATCTGCACAGGTCTTCAGTACTCGCCTATCTACCCTGTCTGGGCCAGACGCTCTCCGTGCGTTCACCCTCCTGAAGGATGCTCTCACATCTGCCTCAGAGACTGAAATCTCAGGGTCATCAGGAGCTGCTGGGGTTCTTGAAGGTGCCTCCATATTTTGTTGGTCAAAGCAAGCATAAAAGGCATTGAGCTCCTCTGGGAGCAAAACGTCGTTGTCCAATATTACCACTTTGCATGTGAGACGGCTTACCAGAGGTCATATCTGGATGTCTTGTACTTTATTTGCTTGCCAGTCCTGAACACCATGGAAGTGGCTCTCAGCAATTGTGAATCTCTTGATTCAAGGGCATCTTGTTAGGGAGGACGCTAAATGATTTTGTGTGAACACTATGAAGTCCATGACAACCATGGTATATCCACTCAGACCTTCTGATGAACCCTTGAACATTCCATGGTGCCCGGACTTGAAGCCGTCCGATTGCCGCAATTCTACCTCCTGTGATCACCTAACCATTATCCTTACTTGTCAAGCCTTGCCTTTAGCCTCTGCCTGTATGCAGACAGGAGGAGGACAGCAAGATGGTCAGATTTCCTAAAATGTGGTCTAGGGATTGAATGGTTGGCATTCCTTTTGGTAGTATTGCAGTGGTCAAATGTGTTGGGGCCTCTGGTGCTGCAGTTGATGTGCTGATGATAATTGGGCAGAGATTTCTTCAAGCAAGCCTGGTTGAAGTCCCAGCAATGATGTGAAAGGCACCAGGGTAGGCAGTTTCTTGCCTGCTTATCGCTGCACTCAATACCTTGAATGTGCGCTTAACTTTGATGGTATGTAAACTGTGGCCTTGATTACTTTGGAGAACTCTCTTGGTAAGTAGAATAGATGGTACTTAATCATTAGATGTTCCAGGTCAGGGGGAACAAGAGTGAGACAGCTACGTCCAAGCACCACAAAGAGTTTATCATGAAATCCAAACCCCTATATTTTGCCTATTCCAAATCAGCAGTCCAGACCATCTAATGTATCAAGAAGCTCCTGGTCTTACCGATGTATCTGGTGTGCATGAGGTCAGCCATGAAGTGGATAGATTACAGCAGCAGAAGGCCACGAATATACAGAATTGCACTCAGTGACCGGTCATTGGGTACCTCCTGCACCCAATAGAGTGGCCAGTGAGTGTCGAAGGCACTATAGCACTAGTTCAAAGAGGTGAAAGTTGTTTTCATACCTTACCAAATATTTGTCCTGCATGTGTACATAATAAAGAACTTCATTTCCCAGTGGGCAATGCAGGTGGTTCAACCAGAGCCAGAAATGATATGGGTGAACTTGTCGCATGTGCTCAGAGCTGGTGCAAAAGTCGTTGCTGTAAATCTGTAAATAAAATAGTTCTGGTGTTTTTGCCCACGCTGTTTGCCTTTACAAGGAACAAACATAACATGGTGTCAGAAGTCTGCGTGAGGTCTTAATAAGGAGCGTAAATGAATACAGCAAGTGACTAAGAAAGAGATATTAGGTACAATGGGGGATAAAAAGACACAGCATGTAATGGAGAAGCTGGCCAGCGAGGCGAAAGTCCACAGCGAGGCAAAGCAGCACATTTTGTCCGGAAGACTACCAAGAGATTCAAGTGAGAGAAGCATGAAAAATCCGCAATGGATAACCTCCTGCACCTATGCAGCTTACTGGCAACCTAACTGATAACTGGAAGTGCTTCAAACCGCGATTCAAAATATATTTAACCGTGAGCAGAACTGGAAGCATAGATGAAAAATTGAAAGCGTCTATCTTTCGACAAGTATTGGCGAAGATGCTTTGGATGTCTATAAACAGCTTTAAAATTGATGAGATAGCCTTTACATTGGATACCCTGATGACAAAATTTGAGGAGTATTTTGTCCCAAGTAAAAACTTTGAGTGATATAAGTTCTTTTCCTGGGAACAGAAACAAGGTATTAGCTTTGACCTATACTTGGCTGAGTTTCTCACACTGAGTAAGTCCTGTGTGTTTGGAGATTTGAGAGACTCACTAGTCAGAGACAAAATAGTTTTTGGAATCCAAGATAATGGGCTCAGAGAAAAAGATTTGATGTTAGAAAAGGCTGTGAATATGTGTAGGGCAGTGGAGACTACACGAGCACAAGCTAAGAAGCTGCACAGAGCAGAAACAACAGTGCATGCTGTGAAAACAGAGGGGCAGCGCACAACGTATTTCCTAAAGTAACAGCATAGCAAAGAGGTCGGCTCCATCAGCACATGCAGCAAATGTAGAGGTAGGCACAATCCAGACATGTCCTGCTTATGGAAAGCCCTGCAATAAGAGTGGGAAGAAGAAACATTTTGCAAAGCATTGCAAAGTAGGGGCTACCAAGAGGAAAGTGAACACGGTTGCTGAGAAAATGAAGGAAGTCTTTGTCGTTTCTCTACAGACTGCTGGTGTTGGTAAGACAGAATGGATCATTCCAGTGACTGTGAATGAGACAGTTAATCTATTCAAGCTTGATGCCAGAGCCCAGGTGAATCTGTTATTTGTGGATGATTACAAAACTTTCAAAGTAAAGAGCAAAATTTACCCAATGAAGTTAAAAGTGACAGGCTCTACTGGAGAGAATGTTCTAGTAAAAGGGGGCTATATAGTGAGCTTTTTCTTTTAGATTTTTTTTGGATTATGAGGACACCCTCAAACACAAGGAGCAGCACCTAAAGGCACAACTACTGGTTGTAGAAAAGAAAGTACAGCCAATATTAGGTCTAAGTGCATGTGAAAAGCTCAACCTGTTGAAAAGAGTTTTCATAGTGACTTCACAGATCAAAGGTGACCACACTTTATTCTTGGAAGTGTACACAGATATATTTAACGGGCTTGAATGCTTACCTCGTGTATATAAAATCCATGTAGATGAGACAGAAGCCCCTGTTGTCCATGCACGCAGGACAGTTCTGTTTGCACTTAGAGCCAAACTCAAATCAAGAACTAGCACACATGGAGTGAATACAGAAAACTGAAGAACCAACAGATTGGATGAGCTCACTGGTCATTGTGCAAAAGAGAAATGGAGCATTGTAGGTATGTCTACCCAAGACATCTCAATAAAGCCACCAAGAGAGAACATTTTAAATTGCTAACATGAGAAGAGAACATGTCCCGGTTTGCAGATGCAAGTGACTTAGCAAACTCAATGCATCACATCCTCTGCGTTTTGGCAGATGAAGCTGAATGATGCAGGTTTGAGACTGTGTACTTTTAAGGCATCACAGGGAAGATATTGCTTTCTTTGGCTACCGTACGGTATTCTGTCCGGACCAGAAGCCTACCATAAAACTACCCACATAATCTTTGAGGGCATACCTGGTGTCAAGACCATGATGTCTGGAGACATCATTGTCTGGGGGTCTACCTAGGCACGACTGTGACATGGAATGTAAATCTGAAATTAAATAAAGAGAAATGTGAGTTTGGTGCTAAGGCACTAACTTTCATAAGAGATGTCATATCAGAAGATGGAGTGAAGCCTGACCCAAGAATGACATCAGCTATTGAAAACATGGAGGGGCTCCTAAACAAGGAGGAGGTGAGACCTTTCCTGGGGATGGTGACTTCCCTGGCAAAGTTCATCCCTCAATTTTCGACTGTGTCACACCTTGAGCAGCAAAATGAGTGGATTTGGTATCACAAGCAAGCAGAGTGTTTCCAGATGCTGTAAGGAGTCTAACTGAAGAGTCTGAGCTGAGGTTTTGTGGTCCGGAAAGGTGTACTAGGATCTCAGCTGATGCATCCCAGCACAGCCTTGGAGCAGTACTACTGCAGCAGCATGATGACATGTGGCAGCCCGTGGCCTATCCATCTAGGGGTTTAACAAGTGCAGAGGCCAACTATGCACAGATAATAGAGAAAGAACTTCGCACTAACACATATGCATGTGAAACCTTCCATCAGTACATTACAGACAAGCTTTTGAAGTGGAGACAAGCCATAAAACATTGTTCTCAATTATGTCCAAACCACTGAATAACTGTCCCACAAGGATACAGCGCACATCAATGAGATTGTAGAAAAATGATATGAAGATAATCTCCCTACACCAGGAAAATATGTTTGCTGCTGAGGCACTGTCTCGAGCAGCCGACAATAAAGAAAAGAGTGCCCAACAGGTTAATGCAGATATACAAGCCTATGGTGACATGATTGTCACCTACATTCCAGTATCTCCTGATGGAACAGCACAGGTTAGGAAAGAAGCAGGGTTAGATAAAACAATGAAAGTACTCAAAGAGACAATACAGAAAGGATGGCCAGCAGCTAAGAATGACCGTCCAATGTGTATTCGGGATTATTGGACATGCAGAGCTGAACTGTTACTAGTAGAAGATATAGTCTTCAAAGGGAACAGGGTTGTGACTCCAGTGTCACTATGCAAGGAAATGCTCCAGAAGATACATGAAGGACATCTTGGTGAAGAAAAATATAAACAAAGATCTCATGAAGTGATGAACTGGTCAAGAATGAATGAAGACATCAGCCAGATGTCTCAAATTGTTTCATTTGAGATATGTCTTACTTACAGACCAAAGCAACAAGCAAAATCGCTTACGTCACACCCTGTACCAACAGGATGTACTTCAAAGTTGAAGTGGATTTGTTTGAATGTAATGGGAAGAGTCATACTATGATAACGGACTATTTTTCTAGTTACCCAGAGGTTACAACACTGCAATCGAGATCCAGCAAAGTGGTCATCACCTTCCTGAAAGCAGTGTTTGCCAGGCATGTGAAGTGGTATCAAACAATGGTCCACAATGTTTGAACAGTGAATTTGAGTCCTTTGCCAATGATTGGGGGGTTTCGACATATAACTTCAAGCCCAAAAGCTAATAGTCTAGTAGAGAATTCAGCCAAGGTAGTAAAGGGCCTCGTGAAAGAAGTGCAAGAAGGATGAGAGGACTTCCACAGAAATCTGATGATTTACAGAACCACTGCAAAATGGCCTTTCACCAGCCCAAATGCTGATGGGTCGAAGCATGCGCACTAATCTTCCAGTGCACCAAAACCAGTTGACACCTAAAGGAGCACACAAGCTCAAATAGGCTAAAGTAAAAGGGAATCAAGTTGGTGTCAGATCACAAGAGAGGGAATTTATTGAGTGCCTCCAAGGTGGCTTTTTAGAGCAGCTTGTGCTTCAGCCTACTTGGGGAAGGGCTATCTTAGATTGGATGTTGTGTAATAACACAGATCTTATTAGGGAGATTAACAAAAAGGAATGCTTAGGAGGCAATGATCATATATGATTGAATTTATATTGCAATTTGTGAGGGAGAAGCAGAAGTCACATGTATCAGTACTGCGATGGAATAAAGGGAATTACAGAGGCATGAGAAAGGAGCTTGCCCAGGTGGATGGAAGAGGATACTGGCAGGAATGACAGCAGAGCTGAGATGGCAGAAATTTCTGGGAATAGTTCACAAGGCGCAAGATAGATATGTCCCACAGAGGAAGAAGTTCTCAAATGGCAGGGGTAGGAAACTATGGCTGACAAAGGAAGTTAAGGACTGCATAAAAACCAAGGAAAGGGCATATAAGGTAGCAAGAGTGAGCATCGACTGCACCTCTTCCTATAGATGCTGCCTGGCCTGCTGCGTTCACCAGCAACTTTGATGAGTGTTGCTTGAAAAGTGAGTGGGAAGTTGGATGATTGGAATGATTTTAAAATCCAACAAAAGGCAACTAAAAGGCTATAAGAAGGGAAAAGATGAAATTTGAGGGCAGACAGGCCAATGGTATAAAGCAGGATACCAAAGTTTTTTTCAGTTACGAAGAGTAAAAAGGAGGTTAGAGTTGATATTGAACCACTGGAAAATGATTAGGTTGGTGAGGTGAGGTGGAAGACACTAGCAGTGTGCCAGAGGTCTGTCAGTGTCAGGGAGCAGGAGTGAGTGCCATTGCTATTACAAAGGAAAAAGAGCTAGGCAAACTCAAAGGTCTTAAGTCACCTGGGCCAGATGGAATACATCCCAGAGTTCTGAGAGAAGTTGCTGAAGAGATATTGGATAAATTGGTCATGATCTTTCAATAATCACTCAGTTCTAGCATGGTCCCAGAGGACTGGAAGATTGCAAATATCACTCCACTCTTTAAGCAGGGTGGAAGGCGAAGGAAAGGAAACTATAGGCCAGTTAGCCTAACCTCAGTGGTTAGGAAAGTGTTGGAGTCTATTATTAAGGATGGGATTTTGGAGGCTAATGATAAAACAAGTCAAAGTCAGCATGGCTTCTGTGAAGGGAAACCTTGCCTGACAAATCTATTAGGTGTCCTTTGAGGAATTAACAAGTAAGATGAACAAAGGAGAGGTAGTGGAAGTCATTTTCTTGGATTTTCAGAAGCTGTTTGATAAAGTGTCACACATGAGGCTGCTTAACAATATATAATCTGATAGCATTACAGGAAAGATACTGGCATGGATAGCAGAATGGCTGACAGGCAGAAGGCAGCCAGTGGCAATAAAAGGGGTCTTTTCTGGTTGGCTGCCGGTGACTAGTGGAGTTCCTTAAAGGTCAATATTGTGGGACTGCTGCTTTTCACATTGTTTGTCAATGATTTAGATAATGGAATTGATGGCTTTGTGGCACAGTCTGCAGATAATACGAAGATAGGTGGAGGGGTAGATAGTGCTGAGGTAGCAATGCGACTGCAGAAGAACTTAGACATTTGGAAGAATGGGCAAAAAAGTGGCGGATGGAATACAGTATTGGGAAATGTAAAATGCATTTTGGTAAAAGAAACAATAGTGCGGACTATAATCTAAATGGGGAGAAGGTTCAAACATCAGAGGTTCAGATAGACTTAGGAGTCCTCGTGCAAGACTCACAGAAGATTAATTTATAAGTTGAGTCTGTAGTAAAGAAGGCAAATGCAATGTTTGAATTTATTTCAAAGGGAGTAGAATATAAAAGCAAGGAGATAAGACACGAGTCAGGATGCACTTGGAGTATTGTCTACAGTTTTAGGCCCCATATCTCAGAAAGGTTGTGTTTTTTATTGAAAAGAATCCAGAGGAGGGTCACGAGGATGATTCCAGGAATGAAGGGGTTAACATATGAGAAGCATTTGGCAGCTTTGTGCCTGTACTCACTGAAATTTAGAAGAATGCGGAGGGATCTCTTTGAAACCTATTGTATGTTGAAAGGGCTAGAAAGGGTAGATGTAGAGAGGATGTTTCCAATGGTGGAGGTATTCAGAACCAGAGGACACAGCCTCAAAATTGAGGGACAACCCTTTAGAACAGAGGTAAGGAGGAATTTATTTTAGCCAGAGAGTAGTAAATCTGTGGAATGTTCTGCCACAAACTGTTCATGGGTATATTTAAGGCAGAAGTTGATTGTTTCCCAATCAGTCAGGATATCAAAGAATATGGTGAGAAGGCAGGTGTATGAGGTTGAATGGGATCCGGGATCAACCATGATGGAATGGTGGAGCAGACTCGATGGGGTGAATGGCTTAATTCCGCTCCTATGTCTTATAGTCTTATGGTCTTATGGAAAGAGAAACAGAAACGGTATTATGACAAGACTGCTAAAAGCCTACCAGTCCTGAAGCCCCGAGATCAAGTGTGAATCCGAGCTCATAACTCTGGAACATGGTCCATGAAACAAGAGAGTGAGTAACACTTCTGAGAAGGAACTGTGTCAATCTACGACCACAATATCCAGCCCATATCTATGACACATCACTAGCAGATGTAAAGACTAAATTTGTTAATCAGAATTCAAACTATTAAATATTTTGAATGTTAATGCACCAAATGCAAGCAATTCACTTGTGGAAATATATAGCAGACCAATAACAATTAATAAACCCATTCAAAGTTGCTAAGTGAAAATGGGATTGGCTACAACAGGTAAAAATCTTTCATGCAAAAGATTATTGTTTTTTGCACATTTCTGAGGACATAGTATTGTATTTGTGTTTAGGGGGAAGATGTGTAATTATGTGTACATAATAAAGAACTTCAGGTCCTAGTGGGCAATATGGGTGGTTCACTCAGAACAGGAAATGACATGGGTGAACTCATTGCATGTGCTCGGGGCTGGAGCAAAAGCTATTGCTGTAAACCTGTAAATAAAATAGTTCTAGCGTTTTCACCCACAAAGAACATATATAACACTGCAAACAACTGCTGAAGAAAATGGATCATCCAGTCATCATGATGTTATTTAGCTCCAACATTTCCTCCATTGAAAAGTGCTTCATAAGTTGGAAAGCACTTTGGGACACCATAAGGTCATGAACAACTATTTTACTTTCCATTCTCAAGTAATCAGTTCATATCTATCAATTTGTTTGCACTTATTCTTTCCTCCTCAGTCTATGGGACCATTGTGATATTACAGAAAATATACTGTAAACCAGAGCTGTGAATGAGAGAAACAAAATCCCAAGTGTTATCTTTGCTTGACATTCCAGTGGAAAAGTGAACTGTGCTCCCTGGAAAATTCTACCAGATACCAATGGACTTCGAATTATGTAAGTAAGGAAGATTAAACTGCTTATGTGGATCATTTCCAGAATCTAGCAAATCAATCTAATCTTCACAGAATCATGAGACAATCACATGATTTTCAAATGAAACAGTTTTCTTTCCAGTACATCCTTGTTAAGGTGCTAGCTGCACAGCATTAATACTGGAAGTTAAATTGTCCATTAAAAATGGTGCTAAAATGGTGTTTTGTGGGTGACCCTTACCAGTTAGTTTCAGAGATTTTGGGTTTTTTACAGTGTTGTGTCCATGTATCTTTGAAGTTATGGTGGCACATAGCAAGTATGCACGTTTATGTGTGTGTGAATGTATTACAGGTTTATGATGATTAATGAGGGGCCCCTGCTGCTGCAGTTCCCAACAAATCTGTGCGCCAAATGAATCCTATGATAATTGGCATCATATTGCACTCCTTAAGATTCAAGATTCGCTTACTGTCAGTCTTCGGTACGCGTGTATAAGGAGAAAAAAATGATTGTTACCAAATCAGCATAAATTACATAATAAATATACTGTAAATACATATGTTTACCTTATATACATAATTATATGTATATAAAGAAATGCAAGGTACAGGAGCATCTCTACATAAGATGATGACAGGAATTGATAAAGTCGTGGCGTTGAGGGGTGGCGGGGTGGGTTAGTGGGTGGAGGTTTTGATCAGCCTGGCAGCTTGGGGTAAGAAACTGTGTTTTGAGTCTGGTGCTCCTGGTGTGGATGCAGTGTCACCTCTTCCCTAATGGGGATGGGACAAACAGTCCATGAGCCGGGTGGGTGTGAACTTTCATGATATTGCTGGCGATTTTCTGTATATATATCGTTGATGGTGAACAGTCTTATGCTGGTGATGGTTTGGGCGGGTTTAACTAGCCATTGTCAGGGCCTGCTGTCCACCACAGTGCAGTTTCCGAACCGCACAGTGGTGCAGCACGTTAGGATGCTCTCCACTGTGTATCTGTAGGTTGTAAGTATTGTTGTGCATAGTCCAGCTCTCTGCAGCATCGTCAGCATGTAGGGACAATTGTGCAATGAATTCAACTTCTGCTGGAAGTTATCAATAACTGAGACCACTGACGGTATGGGATGGCAGCAAATCCTTGGAATAGGTACTTCATTTCACTGACGTTGACTTTCACATCTCAGCAGAAATGCATTCAGAGAAACAGCCTACACATTCAGGAATTCAGAAGCTGCCAATGGACAAATGAAAGTGGTGGTGAGAAAAGAGGATATAGAGAGATTAGTAGCAGAACCAATGTCCACCAGCTTGCTCACAATGCTTTCGAATCTTTCATGATCTCAAAATCTGGTTAAAATCCCGGTTATCAATAACTACACTACTGCACTTACACACTTACTGCAGTCGCTTTCGGTTGGCCTGCCAGTGGATGATTGAAATTAATTCACCAGAAAATTTTATTAGACAGCAATGGACTTCAGATTATGTAAGCAAGAAAGGCTGAAAAATTAGTAGGAAGCTTGAGGATTGGGAAACCGTAAAAACCAAGTGGAGGCAACTAACTAAGCAGTAAGGAGAGAAAAGATGAAATATGGAGGTCAGCGAGCCAGTAATATAAAAGAGGATACCAAAGGTTTTTCCAGATATATTAGAGTAACAGAAAGGTGAGGGTGGATATTGGACCGCTAGAAAATGGTAATGAGGAGCAAAGGCATGTTGGGCGAACTCAATAACTATTTTGTGTCAGTCTTCACTGTGGAAGACACCAACAGTATGCCAGAAATTTAAGGGTGTCACGGGGCAGAGGTGATTGCAGTCACTATTACTAAGGAAAAGGTACCAAGGAAACTGAACAGCTTGAAGGTATATAAGTCACCTGGACCAGATGGGCTATACCCCAGGGTTCTGAAAGAGTGGCTGAAGAGATTGTGGATGCATTAGCAGTGTTCTTTCTAAAATCACTTGATTCTGGAATGGTACTGGATGACTGGAAAATTACAAACGTCACTCCACTCTTCAAGAAGGGAGAGAGGGAGATGGGCCAGTTAGTCTGACTTCAGTGGTTCGGAAGATGGAGTTCATTATTAAGGACGAGGTTTTGGGGTGCTTGGAAGCACAGGATAAAGCAGGCCAAAGTCAGCATTGTTTCGGGGAGAAGTCAGGAGAATGGGGTTGAGAAGAATCAGCCATGACGGAATGGCAGAGCAGACTCAATGGCCAAGTGGCCTAATTCTGCTCCTGTGTCTTATCATCTAATCTCTCCCTTAAGTACATTCTGTGACGTGGCCTCAGCCTTCTGTGGGCAATGGATTTCACAGATTCACCACACTCTCCTATGTATCCTTGACTCTCCCATTAATGAAAACATCCTCTCTATGTCAACTCGATCCAAAACATTTCAATATCCGGTAGATTTCAACACTTCTGAACCCCATTGACTACAGGGCCAGGGACAGCAAAGGCTCCTCATATTTCAAGCCTTTCATTCCTGGAGATTATTCTTGTGAACCTCCCCGGACCCTCTCCAGGGCAAATACATCCTTTCTTAGATATAAAGCCCAAAAATGCTTGCTATATTCCACATCCAATATTCAAAAACTGGAATTAAATCGAGAGATAAGCCACATTGGTAGTTAATCGTTTCTGTAAATGGGTCTCAGATTGTAACAGGGAATAGTGATGTAGACAAGAACAAAGTGTACTACATTTATATCTTGGAAAAGCATGTAGCACATATGATCACTCAAGCTGAGGACAATCACTGCCACAGATCTGATGGATCCTGAGGTAACAGTAAACTGATCCTGCAGACATGGATCTGCTGGAAGAAGTTGTGGAAACTATCATAAGGAAGAGCTGCCAGAGTAGTCTTGGGTTGGGTGTTGATGATCCAACTCACTGAGGATGCAGAAAGGCAGAAAGAAAGAAATCTTACTTGTAGCCCATAGGAGGGAACACCGACAAGGATCCATTTGCACACAGAGATACTGAGGCCTTGGTCTTGGAGCTTATTGGTGAGTTTTGAGGGCTGATAATATTGAATGCTGAGCTGTAGTCAATGAAGAGCATCCTGACGTATGCATCTTCACTGTCCAGGTATTCCAGGGTTGAGTGAAGAGCCAATAAAATGGCATCTACTGTTGACTCAGTTTCAATGATTCTTTGTCTCATGTTCTCGATATTTATTTATTATTATCACTTTGCTTTTTATATTTGTACAATTTGTTGCCTTTTGCATACCAGTTGTTTATCCACCTTTGTTGTGTGCGTTTTTACATTTACTTGATTGTGTTCCTTTGTATTTACTGTGAATGCCTGCAAGAAAGTGGATCTCAGGGTAGCATACGGTACTTAGATAATATGTATTTACAAACGTTTGTAGATAATAATTTACTGTGGACTTTGAACTTTGAAGCCGAGAATCAAGATATGAGAAAGAGATCAGATGGTGCTGATAACTACCTGTTCATGGTGTAAGAAGTGAGATGAACAGCAAACTTGGATTGATTTGCTTATTGTGGAGCAAGAAAGGAGATTGAGGGAAAATACATGAGGAATTATGTATTCCTCAGCCCTGCCAAAACAGCATAAGTCCTGAGGGAATGAATGAGGCTACGAAGGTAGGAGAAAATATTTGACAGAATTTTATTCAATATAATTTATACTCCATAATGTATAGTCAAATCAACATGATCTCATACAATATTGAAATCCACAACCAAAAGGATCATTGGGTAGGCTAAAGCAATAATAATTGGCAATCATCACAAACTAGATATCATTTCTATCTTCCTCTTCCAAGGTGAATCAGACAGATTATATCATCATTCGCCAGTCTCACAAGGGATTTTTCAACCACACAGCACTAAAACTGTATGTTTCCATCTCCTGAACACCTCTAATTTCTGTATTTTGGCTCAAACTCATTGCCACTGAAACCTTCATCCATGGATTTTTGTTTTAATGCCAGTAACTCATTATTCCAATTTACTGCAAAGTGACACCTTGTTTTCCATTACCTGAAAATCTATGAATGCCTAAACTCTACTCTCCATGTCCAAATCCACACGATCTGGTTCTAGTTTATCCCTCAATTATTATGCTTTCTTACATAAGGCAGCTCCTGATTAACAATTCGGTTCTAAAATTCTCATCTGTGCCACGTCCTCCATATAATTTTGAAATCTACTTCAGCCTTAGGCCTCCTAGATTTGCAGATAATACGAATTTTGCAGACTTCTACAGGATTTCCTAAAGGTTGAGTCAGTGGTGAGGAAGGCAAATGCAACGTTAGCATTCATTTCGGAGTCCTATTGAAGAGTCTTGGCCCAAAACGTCGACTGTTTATTCATTTCCATAGGTGCTGCCTGACCTGCTGAGTTCTTCCAGCTTTTTGTGTGTTTTGCCCCCTAGGAGTCTACTTCCACTGATTCCATCTACTCGGCGTCTCTGATTTTAATCATTCTGCCATATGCCACATGCTTTCAGCAATCAAGTCAAGTTCGCAAATTCCTTCCTTTGTTATTCTTTGTTGTTAATTCTTAAAATATACCTCTGATTACATTTCCGGGAAGCTTTTTGGAATGTATACTGAAGGCACAATTTAATTTACATTGCTGCAGTTTTGCAGATGTGATAGGCTGGAGGAATCACGGATAGTGTGATAACCTTATTTGGCTTTGTGGCCAAGTTTGCAGATGATACGAAGATAGATAGAGGAGCAGGTAACGCTGATGAAGCAGAAAGGCTACAGAAGGACCTGTTCAGATTAGGAGGATGAGCAAGGAAGTGGCTGATGGAATACAGTGTCGGGAAGTGTATGGTCATGCACTTTGGTAGAAGGAATAAATGCATAGAGTATTTTCTAAATGGAGAAAAAATTCAAAAATCTGAGATGCATGGGGACTTGGGAGACCTTGTGCAGGATTCCCTAAAGGTTAATTTGCAAGTTGAGTTGGTGGTGAGGAAGGCGAATGTGATGTTAGTCCAATCACAAGCAAGGGAAAATTTGTAGATGCTAGAAATGCAACCGAAACACACAAAATGCTGAAAGCACGCTGGACACGCTGGAGGCTGCACACCCGAAGCTGCCCGTGACTTTACTCGAGCGTCACTGATGAAAGCCTCTCTGAAGTTTTGTCAGCACATCCAGGTGAGCATTCATAGAGATAAAATACTTGACCACTGTTACACTCCCTTCCACAACGCTTACAAAGCTCTCCTTCACCCAGCTTTTGAAAAATCAGATCACTCTTTGATCTTGCTTTTGCTGACATACAGGCAGAAACTGAAACAAGAGGCGGCCATAGTTAAAACCGTCCACTGTTGGTCCGACCAATCGGCCTCCATGCTGCAGGACTGCTTCGATGACGTTGACTGGAATGTCTTCCATGATGAGGATGTCTCCAAGTTTACTAATGGAGTCACGTGCTTCATCCGCAAATACATTGACAACGTTATCCCCCAGAAGTCGGTCAGGGTCTTCCTGAATCAGAAACCCTGGATCAATAGTTCTGTGCGAGCAGCACTGACAGCGCGACATCAAGCTTACATTGCTGGCGATCAACTAGAGGTCAAGAGAAGCAGCTATGATCTGTGCAAAGCTATCAAGGTTGCGAAACAACAATATAGGGAGAAGATTGAGTCAAAATTCACAACAAATAGCACATGTGACTTGTGGTGAGGGCTGCATACCATCACAGACTTCAAAGCCAAACGTTGTGATGCCGCCAACATCGTGGCCTCTCTCCCAGATGAGCTCAATCGCTTTTTACTCAGTTCAATGTAGCTAGCTCTGACCCTCTGAGGAAAGCCACCACTACAACTTGCAACCTGGTCTTCTCTGAGGATGAGGTACGCAGATGTTTGCAACGAGTGGACAGTCGCAAGGCTGCGGGACCGGACGGCATCCCAGGGCAGGTACTCAGGATGTGCGCAGCACAACGGGCAGGTGTGTTTACAGACATTTTTAATCTCTCCTTCTCCCATTGTAGAGTGCCCTCCTGCTTCAAATTATCCGCTATTGTCCACGTACAAAAAAGACCAAGGTAACATGTCCGAACGACTGGCATCCCATCGCTCTCACCTCAATCAAAGCAAATGCTTTGAGAGGCTGGTCAAGGATTACATCTACAGCTTCCTAACATCCAAACTGGACCCCCTACAATTTACCTACTGACGTAGCTGATTGACAGATGACGCAATAGCCACTGCTCTACATACTGTCCCTACACATCTGGAGAAGAAGGATGCTTATGTGAGAATGCTGTTCTTGGACTACAGTTCAGTAGTCAACACCATAATTCCATCCAGGCTCGACAAGAAGCTCGGAGACCTCAGCCTTGACCCTGCCTTGTGCAGCTGGATCCTAGACTTCCTGTCAGATCACCGGCAGGTGGTAAGAGTGAGCTCCCTCACCTCCACCTCTCTGGCTCTCTGATTCTCAACACAGGTGCCCCTCAGGACTGTGTACTAAGTCCCCTCCTTTACTCACTGTATACCCATGACTGTGTTGCCACCCACAGCTCTAATCTGCTAATCAAATTTGCCAACGACACTTCATCGATTGGCCTAATCTCAAACAATAACGAGGTGGCCTACAGGGAAGAAGTCATCTCTCTGACACACTGGTGTCAAGAAAACAACCTCTCCCTCAATGTTGGAAAAACAAAGGAGATGGTTGTGGATTATAGGAGGAATGGAGACAGGCTAACCCCTGTTGATGCCAGTCGATCTGGGGTTGAGAGGGTAAACAGCTTTAAGTTCCTCGGCATCCACATCATCGAGGACCTCACGTGGTCCGTACACACCAGCTGTGTGGTGAAAAAGCCACAACAGCGTCTCTTTCACCTCAGACGGTTAAGGAAGCTTGGTATAGGTCCCCAAAATCCTGAGCACTTTCTACAGGGGCACAATTGAGAGCATCCTGACTGACTGCATCACTGCCTGGTATTCGAACTGTACTTCCCTTAATCGCAGGGCTCTGCAGAAAGTGGTGCAGACAGCCCAGCACATCTGTAGATGTGAACTTCCCACTATTCAGGACATTTACAAAGACAGGCGTGTCAAAAGGGCCCATAGGATCATTGGCAACCCAAGTCACCCCAACCACAAACTGTTCCAGCTGCTACCATCCAGGGAACGGTACTGCGGCATAAAGTCAGGACCAATAGGTTCCGGGACAGCTTCTTCCACCAGGGCATCAGACTGTCTAACTCATGCTGATTTGAGTGTTCTCTGTATTACATTGAGAGTTCTATTTATTATAAGTTATTATAAATTACTATAATTGTACATTGCACATTCAGCGGGAGATGTAATGTAAAGATTTTTACTCCTCATGTGTGTGAAGGATGTAACAAATAAAGTCAATTCGATTCAGGTACTCAGCAGGCCAGGCACCATATATGGAAAAAAGTATCGTTGACATTTCGGGCCAAGGCCCTTCATCAGGACTGGAGGAAAAAGGATGAGGAGTCAGAGTGAGAAGGTGGAGGGAGGGGAGGAAGAAGCACAAGGTGATGGGTGAAACGGGGAGGCAGAAGGGGTAAAGTAAAGAGCTGGGAAGTTGATTGGTGAAAGAGATACGGGACTGGAGAAGAGGGAATCTGATAGGAGAGGACAGAAGGCCATGGAAGAAAGGAAAAGGGAAGGAGCACCAGATGGGAGGTGATAGCAGGTAAGGAGAGAAGGTGAAAGCGGGAAAAGGGAATGGGGAATGGTGAAGCGGGGCATTACTGGAAGTTTGAGAAATCGATGTTCATGCTATCAGGTTGGACAGAATATAAAGTGTTGCTCCTCCAACCTGAGTGTGGCCTCGTCACGATAGTAGATGAGGCCATGGATTGAGATATTGGAATGGGAATGTGAAGTGGAATTAAAATGGGTGGGCACTGGGATATATAGCTTTTTCTGATGGATGGAGCGTAGGTGCTTGTTGAAGTGGAATCAAAGGTTATGGGGGTAAGGCAGGATCTGGATACTGATTGTGGATGATCAGCTATGATCACAGTGAATGGCAATGCTGGCTCGAAGGGCCAAATGGCCTAATCCTGCACCTATTGTCTATTGTCTATTGAAGTGGTCTCCCAATCCACGGGGGGCCTTATCGATATACAGGAGGCCACACCCAGTGCACCAGATACAGTAGATGACCCCAACAGACTCAAAGGTGAAGTGTCGCCTCACCTGGAAGGACTGTTTTGGGCCCTGAATGGCAGTGAGGGAGGAGGTGTAGCACTTGTTCCGCTTGTAAGGATAAATGCCAGGAGGGAGATCAGTGGGGAGAGAAAAATGGACAAGGGAGTCACATAGGGAATGATCCCTGTGGAAAGCAGAAAGTTGAGGGGGGGGGGGCGCAGAGGGAAAGATGCTCTTGGTGGTAGTATACTGTTGGAGATAGCGGAAGTTTCGAAGAATTATGTGCTGGTTATTAGCGGAGGCTGGTGGAGTGGTAGGTGAGGACAAGAGGAACCCTATCCTTGGTGGGGGTGGCAGGAGGATGGGCTGAGGAGCTGATGTGCACAGTATGGAAGAGGTGCAGATGACGGCAGTATTGGTAGTAAAGAAAGGGAAGCCCCTCTCTTTGAAAAAGGAGGACATCTTCTTTCTGGAATGAAAAGCCTCATCCTGAGCGCAGACGCGGCAGAGATGGAGGAACTGAGAGAAGGGGGTGGCTTTTTCACAAGTAACAGGGTGGGAAGAGGTATAGTCCTGGTAGCTGTGAGAGTCCGTAGGTTTATAATCGACATCAGCACATAAGCTGTCCCCAGAGATAGAGACAGAGAGATTGTGAAAGGGGAGGGAGGTGTTGGAAATGAATCAGGTAAATCTGAGGGCAGGGTGGAAGTTGGAGACAAAGTTGATGAAGTCGTCAAACTCCACATGGGTCAGGAAGCAGCACCAATGCAGTCGTTGATGTAGCCTAGGAAAAGTGCAGGATGGTCACCAGTGTAGGCTTGGAACATAGACTGTTCCACAAAGCTGACAAACAGGCAGGCATAGCTGGGACCCATGCGAGTACCCATGGCTACAACTTTTGTTTGAAGGAAGTGGGAGGAGTCAAAGGAGAAATTATTTAGAGTGAGGACAAGCTCCTCCAGACTGAGGAGAGTGGTGTTGGAGGGGGACTGGTTAGGACTGGTGTCCAGAAAGAAATGTAGAACTTTGAGACATTCCTAGTTGGGGATGGAGGTGTACAGGGACCGGACATCCTTGGTAAGAATAGACGATGGAGGCCAGGGAATCTGAAATCATTGAAAAGATCCAGAGCGTGTGACGTGTCACGGATGTGGGTAGGGAGGAACTGAAATAGGGGGGGATAGAACAGTGTCGAGGTATGCAGAAATGAGTTCAGTGGGGCAGGAGCAAGCTGAAACAGTGTGTCTACCTAGACAAGTGGGTTTGTGGAACTATGGTAGGAGGTAGAAACGGGAGGAGCAGGGTATGGGAACTATGAGGTTGGTGGTGGTGGATGGAAGATCCCCAGAGTTAATAAGGTCAGTGATGGTGTGGGATACAATGGCCTGGGGCTCCTTAGTGGGATCCTGTTTGAGGGGTTAGTAAGAGGAGGTGTCTGACAGTTGCCACTGGGCCTCTGCCAGACTACAATGGCAAACCCCTTATCTACGGGTTTCATGGTGAGGTTAGGACTAGTGTGGAGAGAGTGGAGAGCAGAGCATTTGGAAGGAGTGAGGTTGGAATTGGAGAGAGGAGTGGTGAAGTCGAGATGGTTGATGCCCCATCAGCAGTTGGCAATGAAAAGATCCACAGCCGGCAGAAGACCAGGGCTGGGTGTCCAGGAAGAGGAGAAGGGTTGAAGGTGGGAGAAGGGGTCATCGGTGTGGGGTGGAGAGTCCTTGCCAAAGAAGTAGGCACGAAGGCGGAGGCAGCGGAAAGAACAGCTCAGTACCCGGGGGTGGGGCACTGAGGTGTGCACACAAGGGGACAAAGATGTAGCCCTTACTGAGGGCAAAACACTCTGCATCAGAGAGGGGAAAGTCAAAGGGATGGTGAAGACAGAGCACGGATGAAAGCTGGGATCAGATGGGGGAAGGAAGTTGGTGGTGTCAGACCTGCTGAGTTCCTCCAGCATTTTGTGTGAAATGCAATGTTAGCACTCATTTCAAGAGGACTAGAATATAAAAGCAAGGATGTAATGTGGAGGCTTTCTAAGGCAGTGGTGAGACTTCACTTGGAGTATTGTGAGCAGCTTTGGGCCCCTTTATCTAAGCAATGATGTGCTCAAGGGAGGTTCACAAAAATGATTCTGGGATTTAACGCTTATCGTATGAGGAGTGTTTGATGGCTTTGGCTTTGTACTCACTGGAATTCAAAAGAATGACAGGAGACCTCATTAAAAACTATCAAATGTTTAAAGGTCTTGATAGAATGGGTGTGGAAAGGATGGTTCCTATGGTGGAGTGTCTAAGACCAGAGGACACATTCTCAGAATAGAGGGTTCCCATCACCTCTGTCTGTTGCTCCTCCCCCTTCCCTTTCTTCCATGGTCTTCCATCCCCTCATATCAGATTCCCCTTTCTCCAGCCCTTTGTCTTTTTCACCAATCAACTTCCAGCTCTTTACTTCACCCCTTCCCCCTCGCCTAGCTTCATCTATCACCTGCCACCTTATACTTCTTCCTCCTCTTCCCCCACCCCCACCTTCTTAATCTGACTCCTTCTCCCTTCTTTTCCAGTCCTGATAAAGGGTCTCGGCCCGAAACATCGACTGTACTCTTTTCCATAATCGCTGCCTGGCCTGCTGAGCTCCTCCAGCATTTTGTCTGTGTTGCTCAGAATAGAGGGATGTCCATTTTGAACAGACATGAAAAGGAATTTTGTTAGCCAGAGAATAAAGAATCTATAGAATTTGTGGCCACATGCGACTGTGGAGGTAAAGTCATTGGATATATTTAAGGCAGAGGTTGATAAATTCTTGATTAGTCAAGACATTAAGGGATATGAGGAGAAGGCAGGAGATTAGGGCTGAGAGGGAAATGAATCAGCTGTGATGAAATGGTGAAACAGACTTGATGGGCCAAATGGCCTAATTCTGCTCCTATATCATATAGTCTAATAAAAACCTTCTAGGAAAAGAAAACTTTAATGAGGAACTAGAATACAAGAGTATGAAGAGTATGGAGAGGATGAAAAGGAGGTCCAGAGATGTTGTACAAATGAAGAATACAAGAGACCTAGAGAGACTAAAATTTGATGTAAATTACAACATCCTAAAAAGTGGGGAGCATTAGGAAAACATTTGTTTGTGACTCTACTTAGATTAGAGATGCCAAGGAAAATATGCCATAAAGCCTGAAGAAAATTTGGGTCTGCGCTATTGGGATTGAAGAGGGTGGCGGGGGGGGGGGCGGGGGAAGAGTAATACAAATGAGAGATAGTTTTGAAGATGGCAAAGATAGATTAATTGCAAAAAGGATGGAACTCACACTTCTTTTCAAATAAGTTTCACAGAGACATTTTAAACATCAATATATAATGAAGACTAGCAATGTTGCGGAGTGAAGACATTACCCATGTAATAACAGGTAGACAACTTCACCAAAGGCTTCATTGCAACACACATGAAAGTTGCTGGTGAATGCAGCAGGCCAGGCAGCATCTCTAGAAGAGGTACAGTCGACGTTTCGGGCCGAGACCCTTCGTCAGGCGAGGGTCTTGGCCCGAAACGTCAACTGTACCCCTTCCTAGAGATGCTGCCTGGCCTGCTGTGTTCACCAGCAACTTTTACGTGTGTTGCTTGAAATTCCAGCATCTGCAGATTTCCTCGTGTTTGCGTTTTTAAAAAGGCTTCATTGAATATTATACGACAGAGGGTGAAGGGGTTTGGCTGAAAGAAGTCTTTAGTTCATTGGCTCAAACAGAAGAGTGAGAGAAGTGAAATCAGCAATTGGATCCAAGAAAGGGAACTTGGTCTGTAGAGTCAGCGCAGTAGGTTAATGTGCTGCACAAAACACAAGACAAAATACATTCAGCCTTCCATTTGATATCTAGTTTTTCCTCCTCTCCTGATGGTTATATGAGCACCCATGCCCCTCTGTAGTTTTCTCAGCACTGACTTCTTTATATTTGTGTCGCGGACTTTCACAACTGGGTAAGAATGTTATTTCTGTTCTTCATGTTACCAACATTGAAGACAGTCACTTTAGCAGACATTTTTGCCTCCACAGCACCCAATGAGGTACCTTGAAATACATAGATGAAAATTGTTTACATTTTAATGTTACTCCTCCTAATGATTGCATTGGTACAATGACTGCGGTCCCTCATAGCAGATATATACTGTACGTGCACATCGACAATGAACCTCGACAAAAGGTAAAATAAATCTTGAAAAACTATCACAGTCCAATGTAAAATGAGTATTCACTATCCAACAAAAATAATTGAATTTCATGGATACAAGTTATCATTCTTCTTTTCAAAAATTCTCCACAGCCTTGCACCTTCCTATCTCTTGAATTCTTTCCAACCATAATCCTCTGAAGTAAACACTCTCCTCCAATTTCCACTTCTTTGCCACCTGAAATTTTATTTGTTCCACCGTGACAGCCGGGTCTTCAGTTGCCTCAACCTTAAGCTATAGAATTCATTTCCCAAATTCCTCTGCTTCTCTGCCGCTCTCGCCCTCTTTAAATCCTGCATTTTAGAACAAGCTTTTGGACATTTGCCCTAGCATCAAAATTATGCTTGCAAACAACTCTGTGAGATACATTTTAGCCCATGGAGTAAGTAGCAAAGTCTGCTTTACATGGATTTGTTCTGTCTTTTATTCATTTGCGATGTAAGTACACGTCTGCTACTTTTGTTTATCTTATTTATGGCAGATATGTTTCAGATCCTACTGCTACTGTGCCAATAAAATCAATGGGGAAAATTCAAGATTGTAAGATGAGTCATTTTGATCTATTCTCTCTTCTGATACAATGGGAGTGATCTGTAATGTATCATATTGTTCACTTACCGCATATAACATATGTGTAATGATAGTATACAAAATAATTTTCTTCCATTTACCCTGAAACAGTGATGTTGCTGGTCATGAGATTTAGATCCAAGAGCTGGATAGTGCATATCATAAGCAGCTTTCAATGTGTAAACTGGCACAAATGATAGGATATACTTACTTTAAGAGTCTTTCTGATGTAAAATGACTTTTACTTCAAATATCTTTTACACTGCTGGAGAGTGTTTTTAGTTTTCAAGAAGATCATCTTGGGAAGGGATACTGGAAATGGTGATGAGTACATGGAACGGAGTAGCAGAACTCAAGACATATGTCATAAAAGCAACACATTTGGAAGATTTTACTTGTCTCCATGTTGTGATATACACACAATCCTCTCTTACTGATGTGCTTTTCAAAAGAGTGAAAGGAATTCTGGTCTTCAAAGCTACATTTCTGATCATGTACGAGCTAACTACCTCTCAAGGTACACCATTGTCAAAATCCATTTCTGTTGTTCCACAATTAAACACATCTAAAGCTGACTCCTACAAAGGTAAATGAATTACTTTAATTATATACTTGCTCAATATAATTTAATAGACACTATGGCAACAGACCAGCCATAAGTAGCTCACCCACTTACAAAGATCTAATGGCTTTATCAAGAACAGTGATCATATCACTGGCTTCCAGAATGAAAGGCAATGGCATTAACATATGTACACTGTTTTATTTTACAAATTGGGAAATGTTCTACAATTTTATAACTCTTTACATAAGAAATGTTCAAAGAATTCCCACGATTGGAAAATATTTTTACTAACAGATCACTGGAACCTATTTCACCTGAAGGTTGCATGTTCTTTGATGGAAACGCTGTTTAAGAAAATGGCCCAGTAAAGAGAGTTAAAATTCTATTTATCTGTCTTTTTATTAATAATATTATTTCCTTAAATGTTTAATGAATTTTATGAAAGAAAGTTTTATTTTTCTCTGTTGTGTTATTTGATCAAAGGGTGTGTTTTTGTTTGATGGAGAGTGGACAAGTCTGTTCAGGCATGTGAGTCATTATTTTATTTACTTAGAGATGAAGTGTGGAACAGGCCCTTCCAGCCCAATGAGCCACATTGCCTAGCAACCAACCTATTTAACACTAGCCTAACCACAGGACAATTTACAATGACCAATTAACCTACTAACCAGTACGTCTTTGGAATGTGGGAGGAAACCGGAGTACCCGGAGGAAATCTAAACGGTTCACGGGGAGAATGTACAAATTCCTTACAGACGGTGCCGGAATAGATCTCCCATACTCTCCGAGCTGTAATACCATCACTCTAAATGCAATGCTACCATGGCACCCTATTCTGTTGCTGACATATTAAATTATATGAGATTTCGTATGTGCTATCTATTATTATGTAGGTGTTGTAGATGTGATTTCTTTCATTCTATGGTCTGGTTGGTTGCCAGATATGTATCAGTTTGAGTTGGTCTCACAGCTTTGTCAACTTACCTCACTCCCTATTGGACAGTAAGGCTGTGAGTGCCTGCTTCACCATAGATACAAGTTACTGACACATGCATATCTTTAAACAATGGCCAATGGGCAAAGTTCCTCCAACCAACTATGCCTAATAAGGCATTTGGGATTGACTTCAAATTTACCATAAAGTGCTACTTATAACAGCAGTGAGGCACACTTTAGCATTGATTAGGGCAGGCTATAAACCTAGTAGTTACTTGTTATTTTTTACAGTGTCATAAACTCACTTTAGATTGCTAGTTACTCTCCATAGCAACTTAGTTGAATTACTAATGTGTTTAAATATTTTATGGTGTCTTTAATTCACATAAAAGCATCAGAAGCTGTTCAGATAATAATCTGGGAAATATTAAGATATAAACAGGATACAGTGATATTAGTCCTTTTATGCCATTACATTATCTTCCTAATAAAATATTTCTTTCTGAAATATGTTTAAAAAATTACAATTGTGTTCAAAACACGACAGATACAAAAAGAAGCCGGCAGTAACAATGGGACAGTCTATACAAGATTGTCGATATAAAGGTTACTTTGGATAAAAAAGGCTTTGCATAAAAATCTTACACACTCTCTTATTGATAGATGACATTAGCCAATTCATGCTGTGTAGGATTTCTTTTTTAATCCCAACTCTGCAACAATTCAGTTTCACCTCTGATCAAATATATTTATAGAAACAAACACCTGTTTCAGAGGAAAATATGATACACTTTCTTTTCTTGCTTAACAAAATAAATTAAATATACATGACTTTCTGTTTAAAATCTATATAGTTTTACACCAAAAAGGCTTATTTCTGTGATTAGTGTCTCTCTCTAATCCACATAAGCACTACTATTTGCTACAACATCATTGCAAAGTGATTGTATGGAACAGAAAGGTACGATTGCAGGTTAAGAGCGGAAGCAAAGCTCAGTTCACCTGGAGGCTCTGCTGGAACAGCTGCTGGGCTGTGATGACCTATCCTGACCCCAAATGATGTGGCAGATTGTCCAGCGTTTCTTCATCTCTTCAGTGAAAGAGAGCAGCACCCCATCCACTTTTCTGCTGCCTGGATGAATACATATTTCATCCTTGCAGTCTCTGCCAGTTCACATGTGAAGTATTGTTCTGCTGTTCCATTCGTTCATAATGGCAGTGGCCAGACACAGTTATTTTGCAGGCTTTGTTTCAAACTTTCCACAGCACCCAGCAGACATCCATTTTGAAGCACTGACTATTTAAATCTGAATCAAGTGAGCCAGGAACTTAATGTCGACAGCATCTTTCTTTAAAACGTGAAGAATTTAATGTGAAGCCTCTAGTGAGCACAGATGTATTTGTCTGTATTATTGCAAATATAATCTTTCTAATTCCTGTTCGTATTTCAAATAATTGTAATTATTTTTGAAATATATATAATATATAAATATTATTTGGTTTTTTTGAGGATAAGGTATTTTTTGTTTTGGGATTTAACTGCATAAGTCAACTAGTCTCACAGTATTCAAAAATACCTCAAGTATAGTTTATAATTTTTTTATATATATAATTTATCAGTACAAAGCAATTGTTCAGTACTTGGGGCAAAGTTTTTCATTAGTGGGACTGCGCATCAAAAGTTAGTTGCATTTCATAAGGTTTTTAAATTGGGATTAGTGTGAGATGATTGAGTTATTGCAGTTTTACTTAAAGCAAGTTAGGCATTGAGTCGATCTTTTGGTATGAATCCCTTCTAAAATATCACCTTGAATCATTCACTGCAGCCCAGGTTTCACTGCGTCCAAGTACACTCTCATTACATGGGAATTTGAGAGTAGCTCCATTTTCCACTCTGTCTCCCAAGTTCCTAAGGAGGCCTTTGCCAGCTAGCCTTCAGTATACCGGCAGTGTGGGCTGACGAGAGAGGTCCCGCTGGAAGATGGAAATACCCTCAGTACTCCAGTGGCTCTGAGCTAACACTGATAGTGGATATGCTGGTGCTGGTGGACCTTGCCTTCGACATGAGAGTGCGTGTGAGTGTGGATGTCCGTGTAAATCTTCGGGTACATTTTCGGGGCCGGCGGCACACCCAGCGGGGGCCCTTGTGCCAGCAGGTGCTGCTGCTGAGCCACGTACTCCTCATAGTTTATCGGAGTGACGCACTCCTTGTCCGGCACCTGTGACACGCAGGTCCGGTCCCTCTGCTGCTGCCTGTGGATTGCGGCCACCGTTGCTGCCGGGCTTGAGCAAGGTTTCTTCTTGGTTTGGCATAGCCAGAGCAGGATTGTCCCGAAGATGAAGATCGCGCCGGCGGGTATTCCGATGATTACAGGCCAGGGCAGGCTACCACTCGATGAGGTGGTCACAGGTGCTTTCGGGGGCTTGGGATCTGTCACACCACAAGACACCAGGAAAGACAAAAGGCGAAGAGGGCAGGGGTGAAAAACAAAAAGACAAAGTTAAAACTAAGTGAAGAAATTCAATACAGATGACTGCAAATCCCATCTATTTTCGTTCAATGCTCATATTTTGTCATGAGATAATAACTGCCAACAAAGCATGCATTCATTGTCCAATTATAGAGTCAAAGCACAAAGTACGAGTTGGCTATAGGTCCTTTAGTCCAACTAGACCATGCTGACCATGGTGCTTACCAAGCTAATCCCATTTGTCTGTATTTGGTCCATATCCCTCTACTAAAACCCTCCAATCCATATACTTAACCTAATGCCTTTTAAACGTTTTTATTATATCTGCCTCAGCCACTTCCTCTGGGAGCTCTTTCCAAATACCCATCTTCTCCACCCTGAGTGAGGAAGTTGCCCCTTGTGTCTTTTTAAATCTAGGGATTTCACCTTAAACCTATACCCCCTAGTTTTCAGTTCCTCTTCCCCGAGTAAAGAATATGTTGTTCACCCTGTCTATACTCCTCATGATTTTCAACACCTCTGTAAGGTCTGTTCTATATTCCAAGGGATAAAATCCTTGCTTGCCAATCTTTTCTCTAAACTCAGGCGCTCGAGTCCTGATGGAATCCTTGTAAATCTTCTCTGCGCCCTTTTCAATTTAATAATGCCTTTCCTGCAACAGGTTGGACAGAATGGCACATAATACCCCAAATGAGGCCTCAACAACATCTTGTGTAACTTCAACATAATGTCCCAACTCCTATACAAAACAGCCTGACCGATGGAGGCCAGCGTGCCAAATGCTGCCTTCATCACCCAGTCTGCCTGTGATGTCACATTCTGTGAACAATGTACTTGCACTCCTGGATTTCTCAGTTCCACAATTGTTGACAGATTTCATATTGGCCAAAGGACAGGAAACCAGTAAGAAACAAGAGAAATCAGAGCAAAAACATAGGACCGGGAAGCTGAATAAGATTAGCTTTTATTTGTCACATGTGCATCGAAACATTGAAATATACAGTGAAATCATTTGTTTGGTTCAAAGACCAACACAGCCCAAAGATGTGCTGGAGTCAGCCGATAAGTATTGCCATGCTTCTGGCAGCCACATAGCATGCCCAATCTTAATCTTAACCAGTACATCTTTTGCAATGTGAGAGGAAACCAGAGACCACGAGGAAAGTCGCACGGCCAGGGGGAGAACAAACTAACTGCTTATAAACTGTGTCAGAAATTAAACCTTAATTGCTGATGCTGTAAAGCATTACACTAACTGCTAGGCTACCACCTTTCACACTTGGGTGCATCATTGGAAGTCAGGGCATGAACCATACTTACAATTGCTCACGGAACTACCAGTCTGACATGCAGTCATTTTATTCGGTTCACCTGTACACCTATTCGTTAGTGTGCATCTTGTGAAATAAGTCTCAATGTAGATATCACGCTCTCTAAGCTTTGTAAGACAGAATTATTAATAAAATTACAGTGGCAATGCAGACCACATCAACTTTGAATGATGTTATCCTTATTTGAAGTGGCTTAATCTGTTTTAAATCATTATCAAATTCAGCTGCCTTCTAATTAGAGTGTCATTAAAGCACATCTGGGCCCCTCAGTCACTAATTATTGAACCTAATTTGGTTTAATGATGCTAAAAGCACAGCAAAAATAGAAAGAACTTGGAGACAAGTACTAAGTCCCATCTGAATCACTTTAATCTTCAATATGACAGTTCATATCTTGTTCAAATAAGAAGTTATGAGACAGGCTGGTAATTATGTTGATGGACATGTAAAATGACTTGCATCATTGGAAGTCAGGACATGAGCTGTACTTACGATTGCTCACGGAACTACCAGTCTGACATGCAGTTAGTGGCCACTTTCTTCCGTCCACCTGTACACCTACTCGTTAATGCAAATATCTAATCAGCCAATCATATGGCAGCATCTCAATGCATAAACGCATGTAGACATGGTCAAGAGGTTCAGTTGTTGGACAGACCAAACATCAGAATGGGGAAGAAATATGTTCTAAGTGACCTTGACTGTGGAGTGATTGTTGGTGCTGGATGGGGTGGTTTGGGTATCTCGGAAACTGCGGATCTCCTGGGGATTTTCACCCTCAACAGTCCTTAGAGTTTACAGAGAACAGTGCAAAAACAAAAAAAAAATCCAATGGCCGGCAGTTCCACAGGCAAAGACACATTGTTAATAAGAGAGGTCAGAGGAGAATGCCCAGACTGATTTAAATTCACAAGAAGGCAACAGTAACTCAAGTAACTATGTGTTACAACAGTGGTGTGCAGAAGACCATCTCCAAATGCACAACATGTTGAACTTTGAAGTGGATGGGCTACAATAATGGAATACCATGAAGATACAAACGTGGCCACTTTATTAAGTAAATAAGGTACCTAATTAAGTGGCTACTGAGTGTTTTCTTCAAAAAGATAACTGATAGAGGTAAGTCCCTCAGAAATGAGACAATTTCAGAGCAAATAATCTTCATTTTCTTCTCCCACATCTCCTAGTGATCAATAACCTATTAAGCTTTGTAAAGGCCGATTGTTAATAGGACTGAATACACAGTTGAGTCTAGAGAAGAGTGATCAAGCTGAAGAGTGAGTCATGGTTGTATACTTACAGATACATTTTCCTTTATTGATTGGTGGTGTGGCAGCTTCATTATAACTCCAGTACAGAATGTTTTAATTTTCACTTAAAGAGTATTTTACTGGAAATAATTCAGAAGATGTGTATATTATTTGTGTTTCCATGTCAACACAATGAGTGGATTCTAGATCCATTCGGGATCTAGGCCGAACAAATTGGCTACCAATTATAGTCTCCTCGACCAGCGTCATTTACAATTTATCCAGCTGGCACAACAGCTCTCCTGAAGAGGCCAAGTAATTTTCTTTGCACGAGAGTTTCATCAGATTTAACATGGTCTTAAAATTGAAATGCACGCAGCTAAAAGCATAGCAAGATTTCAACTACAACATCACAGAAGATGTTTTAAACATTGGAACAAACCCAACCAATCTTTTCTGAGAAGACTCTGGACAATGTGCTGAAGGCTTATAATCAAATAAGTCACTCATTGTGATGGGGCCAGCAAATATTTCTCAGGTAAATCCATGAAGAGTTTACCCAGTGGCACCATGTCCTTGAGCAATTCAAACTCCTGAATCTAATTTTTCTCTTATTTAAAAGAATCACACAGAACAGGAAAGTATTTAGCCAATAGTATATCTGGTATTTTTTTTTCAGTTACATTGCAAGCCTGATCACTCCCCGGAATCCTGCAAGTTTCTTCATTCCCAGCAAATGTCACAATTCATATAGACCTAAAGTTATACAGCACAGAAATGGGTCCTTCACAACACCACATCTGTGTGTGGAGCCATGGGAGATGGTTGAGTCTTACATAAATGTTTCTCATTCATATTTACCATGAAGGAACATAAGCTAGGAAATTCATTGAAGGGAACAATGATATCCTCACGCCTCCCAATACAATGAATCAGAAGGTGTTGGCTGTCTTGAGGTGCATAAAGATGGATAAATCCCCAAGGTCTAACCAAGTGTTTCCTTGGAAGCAGGGGAAGAAATTTTCGGGCACTGGAAGAGATTCTGCATCTCCCTTAGGCTCAGGTCTGATACCAGAAGACTGAAAGTGGATGATGTTGTGCCTTCATTTAAGAAGGGTGCAAGAATAAGCCAGTGAAAGGCAGGTCTGTGAGCCTAACACTGGGGATGACAGGAAAGTTGGTGGAGGGTATTCAGAGAAGAAGAATTTACCTACGTTGGGAGAGGACTAGACTGATTAGGGATAGTTACCATAGCTTTGTCCATGAGAAATCGTGGCTTGCCTACTGTAGTTTGAAGATGTGACCACAAGGGAAGAATGGTTAAATCAGGGCATTGCGTGGACAAGGCCCTGAGAATGTTGTAGTATAAGGAGACCTAGGGGTACAAGTACATAGATCCCTGAAAGGGGGAAACTCGTGTAGAACAGGCGGTGAAGAAGGTATATGGCATTCTTGTCTTCATCAGATGGGCAAGAGTTGAGATGTCATATTACATTTGTACAAGATGTGGGTGAAACCACACCTGCAATACTGAATTATTCATTTTTTAATTATTTTATTACAACTTTTAGAATTTTTATATGTTTTGCACTGTACTGCTGTTCCAAAACAACACACTTCAAGACATCTGTTAGTGAAAATAAACCTCATTCTGATTCACGTTGGATCCTCTATGCTGCTGCATTTATCTGTTTGCTTGTTCAAGGAGCAGTCAATGATTATTTCCACAGTCAAGTTACTATTGCACAGAATTAGAATGAACAGAAAGCAGATGAATCATCTGCATCCAAACATATGTTGACAAGTAATGTAGAACAGATTCCACTGGTCACATCTTGCCATAGCTCTGAAACCTGTCGCCAACTAACATGTGGGGATATGTGAAATGGGTTGACATTTAGAAATGTTATGAAGGGTAAGAACAGCAAGATTTCATGGCAGGGAGTAAGGCAAGAAATTACTTTTCTGCCAATCTCCTGAATCTTTCCCTGGCTCCATGTGTCTTCCAATAAAACAGTGAGGAATTTCATAGGATGTAATACCTTCAAGGCCAGAAAAGATTGACGTGGACTAAAATAAATTGAGACATTTTACTCTGAGACATGAAGAGGTTATTTTCCACAGCAAAGCAAAAACTGACAGTGTCTTGCAGTCTCAGAACACAATTCCCTCTTGTTCCCTCATCTACACTCTCTGTCCCTCAGTCAGACATGGTTCCCACCACATTCCCTGCTTGTTTGAACATCTCCAGATTAATCCCCAGTCAGCAACACTAAACACTCTTCACCAGTATTTCAATAAATTCAACTTCATGAAATTTAACATCACATGTTAGGGATAATAAACCTAATTCTGAAAAGAAAAATTACAAGGTGGCTTGAACGTTTAATTTTTCCATCAGGTGTCTTCAATAGATTTTGATAACATAGATGATTTAGTTCCCATCTTATTGGTAATTAATTATCTCCTTCAGTACAAAGTGCTTGCATCCAACTGGGTAACCTCACAATTTCAAGCCTGTTATTTCATCTTCTATGACTTAATTTTATCTGCTGTGAATTGTGAACAAAAGAAGAATGAAGCAGCCCATGATAAATTATTTTTAGTGTACTTGATCGAAAATTATTCAAACTATGTAACCCTTTGAGTGAAGGGATTTTCTTCATCCGTTCTAACTGTATTTACCTTGATATCCACAATGGCTCCTGTTTCTACTGCCTTTACTTTCATTCACTGAATGTGAGTTGTGATAACACTTAAGTAAACAAAAATTCTCACAAAGCTGAAGGTAGTACCTTAGTGTCCTATAGGCAATGTCAGAGGGTAGTTAAGGGTCAACCACAGACAGTGGCTTGGGTTCACTTTAGACCAGACTAGGGGAGGAGCACAGATCACCTCCCACACAGCACAGCAGGGAACTGAAAAGTTTCTGCACACTAGTCTGTTAGTTTCCATGTCAATGCTGGTATGCTTAATTCATTTGTTGTATCTTTTTATAATTTAATAATTATGGTGAGGTGCATGTTTTAGAATACAAAATTTGTGCTTGAACCTTGAAAGTCTTTTTTTTTTGACAGTTAGATATTTGCCAAAAATCAAAATAAAACATTTACCAGCAAGATTTCTGGTAGTGTACACAGACACTAGGTCTACCAAATTTCTTGGCCTCACAACTATGAAGATCAGCAACCAGCAGAATTCTGCCATACTGTATGAGGATGTCCTTGATCTCTTAGAGGCTGTATCTACATTTTTCTGGTACTAAGTCACCAATGGCTTAGAAATGGATTGATGGAAAATATAGATTTGAGCTATAGGACCACCATCCTTCAAACAAATTCTGGTGTTAACAGCAACAAATCCTTCTTTGCCCAGTGGCAGAATTGGTTCCAACAGTTTGTACTGTGAAGTCTTTGGCTCAATACGTTCTGGAGGCTTGCCATTCACTTTGATAAAGCCATTTCCCATTTTGCAATGGGCAACCACAGTTACTATTTGATGCAGCTTTGTTAGAAATAATTGGAAACTGGAACAGGTTGCAAAGGTCTTTCAGCAGGCCATGCAAGCTCCCGCATACTTTTCTCCATCTTGTAGGAGTCTCTCCCTTAGAGATGGTCTCAGTGAATATTGTAGCGTCAGAACAAACAGGGGATAAGAAGCACAAGGCAGTAAATCAACCTTGTGTTCGAGAATTATGTGCAATCATTGTCAGAACAACATCACAACTGCAGCATAACATGCATTGCATGATATCAGCAAGGTAAGGCAAGGTATGCTGCAATGCTAGCAGTTGTTATATCAGTGCACCTTATCTCTGTGCAATTTGAATTACTTTCCCTAAAGGAAAATGCATTTGAACAGCTTTAGCTACTTGAGAATTGTTTCTAACAAAGCTACATCAAATAATAGGTTAATGAAAAGTCAACATATTGCTATGGTTACCCAGACGTTCTATCTGCTCCCTTTCATCGACAGAAGATAAAAAGCCTTAAAGCACATGCCACCATGATGCTCAAGGACAGCTTCTCTCTTGCTGCTAAAAGACTATTGAACATTTCCCTTCTATGATAAGGTGGACTCCCGGCCTCAGACCTCATGATGGCCTTGCAATTAGTCTGCCTGCATGGCAATTTCTCTGTAACAATTTCTTCTGCATTCAGTCACTGTTCTCCCCTTCTACTACTTCAATGTATTGTTGCTATGTCTGGATGGCATGCTAAACAAAGTTTTTCACCATACCTCAGTATCACAATCAGGTTTGTTATCACTGACTCTATATATCATGAAACTTGTTGGTTTGCAGCAGCAATACAGTACAATACATAAAAGATACTATAAAATACAGAAAGATATATTTTAAAAAATAATAGAGTGCAAAATATTGAGGTGGTGTTCATGGGTTCATGTACTGTTTAAAAATCTAGTAAAAGTGAAGAAGCTGTTTCCTCAAATGTTGAGTTAGTGTCTTCAGCCTTCAATCTCCCGTGCCTTGTCCCTGATGGTAATAATGAGAAGAGGGCATGACCTAGATGGTGAGGATCCTTAATAATGGATGCTGCCTTCTTGAGACATTGACTTTTAAAGATGTCCAATATATCAACAGCACCTGCCTATATACCATTGAGGACACTTATACAGAAAGGTATCAGAAAAGAGTCAGTATCATCATGAAGGATCCCACTCGCCCTGCTCATGGACTGTTTGTCCCTCTCCCATCAGGGAGGAGGCTACGTAGCACCCACGCCAGGATCAGCAGTTTCAAAAACAGTTATTTTCTCCATGCAGTAATGCTGATCAACACCTCCACCTACTAACCAATCCCACCACCACTACTTTATCATTTCCTGTCAGTCACCTTATGTACACACACTACTGTGCCTTGCATCACTTTATGGATGTATAATCAATCTACGTATACACAGTAAGCTGTCTTATGTATTTATACTTATTGTGCTTTTTATTATTGTTTTCTTTATCTTATTGCAATTTTTATGCTGCATCGGATCTGGAGTAACAATTGTTTCGTTCTCCTTTACACTTGTGTACTGGAAATGATATTAAACAATCTTCAATCTTGAACCTTTTTCATCAGGACTTCTACGTCTTTTTGAATGACACTGAGGACTCTTTCTTCTGCACCGTTCATGTAGCCAGAATGTGTGAATTTACCTTCTACCTGCCATGGGTAGTGTATTTCTTGGAGCAGCCAGCCTTCTTTGGTTGCTACACACCAATGCTGTGGAAGTATCTGAACAGAGTGTGACCTCAATAGGAACAACCCAGATCTGTTTTTAGTGCTTACTTCTGGGTGGAAGTTGCCCTAAAGCTTAGATAAACTTATTACTAACACAAAAGAAAATAATGCATTAGCACACCAAAAATAGATGCAGTCCATTTTCTAGACATAGCTTCCAAGTTCAGAGACCTCTGAAGACTCTTAATCACTAAAATGGAGGATAACAAGACAGCAGTGTTGCACTACAGAGAGATCACACTGAGAGTTCATGAGGCAATTATAGACTACTGTTCAATGTTAATGTTCCATCTACAGACATTTCCATGTCCCTCAAGACTCAGCAATGTCACTAAGAATTTTATGTTCTATCAAGGCTATAAACTGTATTTTCCCTGCTTATCCCTCAGAAATCAAGGTCCTATAACTCAGAACTGTCCATTCTCACTGAAGAAAACAAAAGAGCAACTTCTAATAATTTTGGAAAAGATAATGTGACCGGTTCCTGCCAAGTTGCAAACTATTATTTGTTCCACAATCTTAGCGTCTGAGTCAAAAGGTTATTGCTATGCTGTCATGATTTTTGCTGAGATCCAACACTGATCTCACACAGTTTGACTTTGAAAGCAGACCTGAAATTGGATTAATTTGCAAGTGCTGTGCAAGATTTTACCTCAACGTTGATTATGGCTATGAACAGAAAATGCAGCAGCAATTCTCCCCCTGGATTTCCTCCACTATAAACATTCAGCCTTGATTAGTTCAGTTGAATACAACATCCCAACATGTGCAGACATGAATAATGCTCCAGATTGTCAGTTTCACATTTAGTAAACACCATTAATCTTCTTTCAACTCTTTATATTGAAAAGTACAAATTCAATACCATTTGTATAAATTTCTAGTTGAAAACCAGTCCAGTGCAACACCAATATACTTAATCCTTTCATTATGATTTATTTAATTTATTTCAGCATAATTTATTCATGACATCAAATATTTGCATCTGTGGCTTCCAACATCAAAGCAGGCTGAACACTTTAAGAGGTGGACTAATAAATTACTTTTTAACAGTAACCTAAATCTTAGTTAGCAAGCAATTGAAAATCTATTTATTCAAAATGATTTACTTGTAACTCAAGAGTGAAGTTTCCTGTTCCTTGAGGTGAGTGGAAAACCTGATTATTTTTCCATCTACACTGCCTGTAGTCAGAAGTCTGCACTCTCAAGCTAGGTAAAACTTGGTTAGCTTCAGCATAAAGCTTTCTTTAGCCTGGCCCAACAGTGAAGTCATTGGAAATGAAAACCAAGAGAGATATATAAAGAGATATCTGAGTTCATGTTGCTTGTTTCACAATAGCATCCAAAGTCAAAATTAGCCCAATGTGTCATGTCAAACAGGTACGCTGATGTGGGAAATTACCTTTCCATGCTTTCCACATTGGATCAGGTTTAAAGCCAAAGTCAAAGTAAATTTACTTTGTTACCATGTACTACCTTGTGTTGCCATTTTAGTGTTAGTTGATATTAAACCACACGCAGTTTGCCACTTGTTTGTCCCACACTACGCCCAACTTGTCCCAACCATGCATTGTTGAAGAGAACTATACAGAGTCGGGCATTAGTTTATGCCAAACTGGAGGAGATGGTGAAGAGCCACTGCTTCAGCTGGGGTGGATGAAATCTGCTCCATGCAATGAAAGGGTGGAGTGCGTGACCGCTGCTCTCTCTAGATTCCTTTTTCAACTTTTTTCTCACAACTCATTTCAGAAAACGTGGGTAACCTGCTGGTGGAGAGTATCAACAGCCTAAAAAAAGTGGGTAGCTGATAGAGGAGGTTCCAGTGGGCTATCTTTGATACCCATCAACATCTGCAATGCAAACTGAATCCCTCCCATCTTGGATTCCCCTCTGATTCACCCAGACATAGGAACGTAACAAGTACATGTAGGAGTCTTGCACAGGCTTCACCATTAGATAAGATCATGCCTGATCTTTTACCTCAGTGCCATTTTTCTCCACAAACTCTGACTGTTTTATTTGTTCCAAATCCAACACTAATTTACAAAGTGGGGCAGATGCTCCCACCGAGCATCAATATCACGCCATGCAGGAACCTCATGGTCTTGATTGACCTGAATCAAAATTCTAATAGCGCCAACTGGCAGCAGGTTCTGACCTTTCCTTCATACAATTTGGTACATGATTCACAATCTTCCTTATTAATCCATTGAGGTTAGACTGGTTTTATCTTCCCCAGAGCTCACACAGAAATCACCCAATACTTAGAAATCGGGAGACTGCTTGTTGGCCACTAATGGAGCAACAGCTTTCTACTGCTGCTCCTAGTTTATTTACTTTTCTCTCCAGGCTTTTGAAATACTATTGCTAGATGAGATATTATTTTAATATGACTACTAAAGCAGCTTTAGAAGCTATTACGAGCTCAGTTAAAAAGCTTACTGAGAAGTTTCAACAGTTTAGAAAAGAAGTCAGCACTGAAATTAAACAAATAGTTACAAAACTAGAAGATATTCAAGCAATTCTAACCGAACATGATAAGAAGAAAAAGGAAGATGAAGATGTTATTACTTTACTGGACAGGAGAATTAATGATATGCAAAAGCTATATGAAAAACAATTTAAGACCAACAAAATGATGAGACAGAAGATTATTGATTTGGAAAACAGAAGTAGGATGATCAACTTACGAATCTTGGGACTTAAAGAACAAACAGAAGGAGATAATCCTAAAGAATTCTTCGCAAATCTTTTAATGGAACTATTCCCTGATATTATAAAGTCTCTGCCTTTGATTGACCGTGCTCACAGGTCACCTATCTATGGATCGGCTTCAAAATCTAAACCAAGATCAGTCATTATATGTTTCCATGAATTTCAAATAAAGGATCGCCTGATTCAAGCTGCCCATGGAAAAGGTATGATTGACTACCAGGATCAAAAGATACGTATTGTTCAAGATTTTTCATCAGAAGTTATGGCAGAACGTGCTAAGTTCAAAAGAGTTATGACGGAGTTATACAGTCAAAATTTTAAACCCTCTGTTCGTTCTCCAGCTCAACTGAGGATTACATTGGAAGACGGATCATTTAAATGGTTTTATATGAAGGAACAGGTGCAAGAATTCTTAGACTTTTAAAAAAAATGACTGATTATATATATATTGAATAGACTAAAAATCTTGCAAAAACGGAAATACTACATATTAAAAAATGTTTAATATTTTTTGGTATGAATAATTGTTATTTCTGTTTGAAAAACCCATCTAAGCTTGAATTCTCACTGTATTTTATTTAGTCTTGGTTGGAATAGAAAATAACCTTGAATTCTTGGAGCGGTTCTAACAGGTTTTCTAAGGGAATGTGTTTAGGGGAAGTAGATATTGGTTGCTCTATGACCGAGTGGGGAGGAGGGATGGGGAGTCTTTTTTCTTGAAGCTGATTTGGAAATCCAGTCAATTCTGTTGCTTAGTTAATATATTTCAAGGTTTATTATTTGGGTTTAACATACATTTTTCTTATTGTTATTTTAATCTTTCTTATAAAGAGCCTTAAACTGGATCAAAGTATTAATTTAATTAGTTTTAATGTAAAAGGACTAAATCACCCCATGAAAAGAAATAAGATTTTTGCCTATATTTAAAAAACTTAAGGTACCCATTGTTTTTCTTCATGAAACACATGTACGCACGCGCTTTTTTAATTGATGGAGAGGATCTCATTTTCATTCTTCATTTCAGGCCAAAGCTAGAGCGGTTTTGATCCTCATAGATAATAAAGTTCCCTTTGTTCAACATAAAGTAATTTCTGATACTAATGGGTGTTTTGTTATAGTATCAAGGAAACTAAATAACAAATTAATGGTATTTGCCAATGCATATGCTCCAAATATAGATGACCCAGGTTTCTTTAAGTGTTTTTTTTCATTTTTGCCAGATCTAAGTCTGTACTCATTGGTGATGGGTGAAGACTTTAATTGTTGCTTAGATCCAGTTTTAGATCGTTCATCTTTTAAACCAATGATACCAAATAAATCAGCTGTGTTTATTAAATCTTTTTTAATGAAATGTGGCATTGTTGATGCCTAGTGTTTTTTTTTCATCCAGTAGATAAGGAATATTCATTTTTTTCTCATGTTCATCATATGTATTCCAGGATTAATTATTTTTTTTAATTGATAGCCAAATGATTCCATTAGTTCGATCCTGTGAATAAAAAGAGATTGTTGTTTCAGATCACGTTCCTGTGTTTCTATCTTTAAATCTTCCTGGTCTTCTTCAAACAAATAGATTTTGGCGATTTAATCTAACTTTATCTGATAAAGATTTTTTAAAGTTTATGAAGAGACAAGTTACTTTTTTTTTGAAGAGAATACGTTGGAGGAGACTTCTAGTCTTATCAGATGGGATACCTTTAAGGCGTATATTAGAGGAGAAATTATTTCTATACTGCAAGTATTAAGAGGAAAGCTAATAAAGAGAGAGAAGCTATTCAGGTGAAACAGTTAGACCAAGAGGGTATGCCTTGGCTCCAGAACCTGCTTTATATAAAAGACGTGTTGAAATTAAAACAAATATGATCTTCTTTTAACTAACTCCTAAAAGACAAAAGTCAATTTTATATTCATGGAGATAAAACAGGTAAACAGGCTGATCAGATTAAAACTTTTAGAGCTAAACGACAGATTAAAGAAATATGCAAAACTAATGGTGATAGGACAACTGATTATTTAGAAATAAATGAATAAATGATACTTCCAGAGAATTTTACTCTGAACTTTATAGTTCTGAATCTTCTAAGGATGATATTTTAACAAACAATTTTTTAGATCAACTAAACATTCCTACAATTTCTGATGACAACAGAAAATTGTTGGAACAACCTATTTCTTTCGAGGAAATTGTTGAGCCTGTGCACTCATCACATTTGAAGAAAGCTCTGGGTCCAGATGGACTTTCTGGAGAATTTTATAAGGCCTTTTCCTCACTGCTTATACCTCATTTATGTTCAGTTTTCTAGGATTCATTTAAGTCAGGCAGACTTCCTCAATCTTTTTATGAGGCTTCCATTTCGCTCATTCTTAAAAAGAGTAAGGATCCAACTGAATGCTCTTCTTATCGACCGATTTCTTTTCTTAATGTTGACGCTAAGATCTTATCTAAAGTTTTGTCCCATAGGATTGAAATTATTTTACCATCTGTCATTTCTGATAATCAAACTGGATTTATCAAAAATCGATATTCTCACTTTGATATTTGCCGGTTATTAAATGTTATTTATTCTCCTTCTAACATGGTATTGGAAGGTGTGGTATCCCTAGATGCTGAAAAAACTTTTGACAGAGTTGAATGGAATTATTTATTTAAAACTTTAGAAAAATTTAATTATGGGCCTGTTTTCATTCAATGGATTAAATTACTTTATTTAGCCCCTTCTGCTAGGGTTATCACTAATTTTCATAACTCCAAACCATTTAAGCTTCAACGTGGCACTAGACAAGATTGTCCGTTGAGCCCTTTGCTTTTTGATCTAGCCTTAGAACCTTTAGCCATTGCTTTTCGAGAATCTAATGATATCACCAGTATCTTAAGGAGAGACACTATTCATAAAGTCTCGTTGTATGCTGATGATTTGCTGCTTTTTATTTCTAATGTTGAGACTTCATTACCCCATGTGCTTTCTTTACTCTCCTGCTTTAGCCAGTTTTCAGGTTATAAATTAAACCTACATAAAAGTGAACTTTTCCCTTTGAACAATTTGATACCAATAAATACTAACTTTCCTTTTAAAATTGTAAGAAACCAATTTACCTATTTAGATGTAACAATCACTAAAAATTATAAGTGTCTATCTAAAGAAAATTTTCTTACTCTATTGAAACATGTAAAAAGAATACTATCAAATTGGTCGCCTCTTTTGTTATCATTAATTGGTCGAATTAACTCTATCAAAATGAATATATTACCTAAATTCATATATCTTTTTCAGGCATTGCCAGTTTTCATTCCTAAATGCTTTTCTGATTCTCTTGACTCTATTATATCTTCTTATAGATGGAAGAATAAGTGTTCTAGATTAAATAAAATTCATCTTCAGAAAGATAAAAAGAATGCAGAATTAGCCTTATCAAACTCTAGACTTTATTATTGGGTAGTTAATATAAGAAATCTTACATTTTGGTTATAGTATATAAATTGTGAGGATTGCCTGATGTGGGTTTTTTTAGAAGCTAATTCTGTTAATAAATTATCTATTATTTCTCTTCTTGGATCCTCACTTCCTTTGTCTTTGAGTAAATTAGCTGATAATCTGGTAGTTAAACACACTATGAGGATTTGGATACAATTCCAAAAATATTTTGGCTTATTGAGATTTTCTCTTTTGAGTCCCATTTTTTCTAATTATTTTTTTAAACCCTCTATGATTGATGTGACTTTTAAAGAATGGGATAGATTAGGTATTAAATGCTTTCAGGACTTGTTTGTAGAGGAAAGTCTTTTTTCGTTTGAACAATTGTCAACTAAATATATTCGCATTTTTTTCGATATCTACAAATAAGAGAATTTTTACAGTCTCAAACAAGTACATTTCCTAAAAGTCCTGATAAGAATCTACTAGATGTAATCTTTAACCTGAAAACTTTTTATAATGGATCTATATCTAATATTTATAATATGCTGTTGGGAATGAGAAGTGTTCCTTTAGATAAAATTAAAAATCTTTGGGAACAAGATTTAGAGAATTCAATTTCTGAGGAAACTTGGAATCAAATTTTTAAATTGGTCAACACTTCATCGTTATGTGCCTGTCACTCACTCCTTCAATTTAAAGTGGTCCATAGGGGCCATATGACTAAGGATAAGTTGTCTCATTTTTATTTAGATATATCTCCATATTGTGATAAATGTAATAATGGAGAAGCTTCACTCATTCATATATTTTGGACATGTCTGAGTCTTGGAAAATATTGGAAAGAAGTATTTCAAACCTGTTGGATACTTTTTAAAGTAAATTTCAAGCCTAATCCTTTGACTGCTTTATTTGGTATTGTTGGAGGAAAGGATATTATTTTGGAGCCATCTGATTTGCACATTTTGGCTTTTATGTCTCTTATGGCCAGAAGGACGCTTTTGCTTAAATGGAAAGGTGTGGCCCCTCCTATTCACGCCCAATGGTTATGTGATGAGATGTCATGTTTAAATTTAGAGACGATTCGATGTTCAATCTTTGAATCTAATCAAGACTTTCAAACATTGTTGGGACCTTCTCTGAATTATTTTCAAAATCTTTGATTTGTTGTTAAAGCACAGATGATCACTAAATCTTTTTTCTTCTTTTTTCTACTAATCAGCTTCGGTCTGCAGTGGGTGAGATTTTTTCCATATAATTAAATTATTATTTCTCAATGTTACAAACTAATTGACTCTCATGAATATAGGGTAAGGAGGCTTTACATGCGATTTAGTTTAATGTATTGACATATATATATACAAACGTTTGTATTTTTTTCCTGTACTCTGTATTCTTACATATATATAAATTAATAAAAATATTGAAAGGAAATTGGAGCAGAAGTAGCACACTTCTGCCCTTGGACAATCTTCCCTATTTATTTAAGTCATGCCTGATCTTTTTACAGTACTGTGCAAAAGACTTGGGCACATAGAAAAAAATTTCTGTAAAGCAAAGATGCTTTCAACAATAATGAAATAGTAAGTTTATAAATATCAAAAAAATTACTGTAAGGGAGTAAACTGTAAAAATCTAAACCAAATCAATATTTGGTGTGACCATCCTTTGCCCTTTAAGCTGCATAATTTCTCTTTGGTACACTATTGTGCAGTTTTATAAGAAAGTCGGCTGGTAGGTTGTTCCAAACATCGTGGAGAACTTGCCACAGTTCTTCTGCTGACTTTGGCTGTCTTGCTTACTTCTGTCTCTCCAAGTAATCCCAGACAGCCTTGATGATGTTGACATCAGGGCTCTGGGAGGCCACACCATCTGAAACCATATAAAAAATCTAGGGCGCCTGAGACTTAGGCATAGTACTGTACTTCATTAGTGTCATCCCTCTCCACTAACCCTGTTCCCATGATTTTCTTAATATCTATGAATTTATCAATCTCTTTTTTCAATATACTCAGCCACTTAGCTCAGTTCTCTTGGATTGAGAATGCCAAAGAAATTTCAATTCATCTCTGTCTTCTCTGGCCAATACTTTGTTTTGAGACTGTGACTCATGCTTCTCGTCATGGAAGCCAGAAAAATAGGCATTCATCCTGCATCCACCCGGAAAGTGAAGTATTCTTACAGGGGTCCCCAACTTTTCTTATGCCATTAACCAAGGGGTCCGTAGACACCATGTTGGGAACAATTATTAGAGTTACTAACCAGAGGCATCACTCTAACCGATGTTGTAACATGATATTCTGCACGCCCTTCTTCCATTTTGTACAACCCTGATGTACTTATGTATGGGATAATCTGTCTGATCGCACAGAACATAAGCTTTTCACTGTACCTCTACAATATAATAAACTAATTGCCAATTACCGGCTCCCAACTAAAGGCACCTCTGTAACAGTAACAGAGTTACCAGCTATTGGCATCTTTGCAACTGTATTAATGCTCCCAGCTAATGACACTTTTACACCAGAGACGGAGTTATCAACCATCAACAACTTTGAGGAGTGAAATGTTTGTCCACACCATTTATGGCACTGTATTGCTTTAATTCTCGCGGTTCCCAGCTGGATGCTTGAAAGTTTCACGATCTCTGCCACTAATACCAGAAAGCAGTAAAGATAAGATTAAAGTCTAATACCCTGCTCATCACCTCCCGCCAGTTTCCCTTCACTCCACTGTCCGCTCTATCAGATTCCTTCTTCTTCAGCCCTCTGCCTCTTCCACCCTATCACCTCCCAGCTTCCCACAGAATCCCCCCTCCCCCTCCTACCCATCTTTCCCCCTCAACTGGTCTCACCCATCACCTATCAGTTTCTCACGTAATCCTTTCTCCCCCACCCACACACCTTTCTCCTCATCTGTCTCACCTATCACCTAGTACTCCTTCCCCTCCCCCCTCCCCCCCACAGTTTTATGCTAGCTTCTGTCCCCTTCCTTTCCAGTCCTGTTGAAGGGTCTCAGCCCAGAATTTCGACTGTTTATTCCCATTCATAACTTGCCGAATTGTGCCAGCATTTTATGTGTATTACCCAAGATTTCCAGCAGCTGCAGATCTCTTGTATATATGAAGTAAAGGAACTGGTGTACCTGGCAGCACTGTGAGGAAGGCACTCCTGAAGCTGTATCCCATGGTGTTTGCTCCTAAGCAGATGTACATCCCAGCGTCCTCCTCCTTTGCTCTGGAGATCATCAGCTTGTTTAAGTAAGAGCCGTCCGGCCGTGACCACACCTCACCAGTTGGCAGTACGACAAACCTCTGCCCGCCGACATCAATGGTGGAGTTGTACTTGTTCTCGTTCCCATACTCCACTCTCTTGAGCCACTGAATTACAGGCTTGACATCGCTGCGCACCTTGCACTGGAAGGAGGTTGTGCCTCCGTAATCGACTGTGGTATTTACGGGGTGGGTTCCGGTCAGGATGGGTTTGGACCTGGTGGTCTCTGCAGACGACAGAAGTGATGCATCGTTAGTGTCACTTGGCTGCAAAAACACTGGTATACAAAGGCACAATAAAAGGAACGATAAAAGATTAACCTTAATTACCAAATGTAGATCAAAACATGAAGTGACGTACGGCATTTGCATCAATGAGCAACACAATCCGAATATCTGCTGGGGTCACCATGCTTCCAGTGGCAACATAGTATGCTCTCAATTTACTAACCATAATGCTGGCGTCTTTGGAATGTGGGTGGAAACCAAAGCACCAAGAGGAAACCCAGAAGGTCACAAGGAGAACATACAAACTCCATATAGATGGCAACGGGAGTTGAACGCCAATCGCTGATTGCTGGTGCTCCAACAGCATTATGATAACGGTTATGCTACCATGCTATCTTGTTGATCATTGAATCTCATTGTGTCTACAGCTGGCTTAGAATGAGATTCAGGAACCTCATTGCATATCCACACTACCTGACCTGCCTGACAGTACCTGGCTATAAGTCAGCTTCAGGCTGGTGTACAGCCTAAAGCATCCCGGCCCAAAATGTCAACTGTTTACACCCCTCCATAGATGCTGCCTGGCCTGCTCAGTTCCTCCAGCATTTTGTGTGTGTTGCTGTACATTTTGCTGAAAAAGTTTGGGCTTGTGTTGGCCTGGCTCAGATGGATTCAGAGCCTGCCTATTCAGAGACCCAGCCAGGGAGTGGATAGGATGCGTGAGCTGGGGCAGGAGGGTCAATATCAGGTACTGATTTATGTTTGACTGGGTGTCATTCAACACGGTGTGGCCCTAGTGTAAGTGAGGAAATGCGGTCTGCCTTGGTTATCGGTCTCTAATGCATCTTGGCCAGACAGTGATATTTGCCCATGGAGAGAGTACGAGACCATGGGTTTGCATATCTGTGTCCAAAGTGGAGCAGCAATGGCAAATGTCATCAAGTTTAGTACAGATTATATTCTAAGTACCCAGACTTGGGCTGAAATCAGACTGTCCACAGTCAGGTCAGGTTCTTTGGTAGTGGTAAACAAAAAATTTTAGAAACTACAAATGCATTTCACTGTTCTTGGAGATAGATGGTGCATGGCAGCACTGTAGGTAATTTATCAGATTAGCATCCAGAGGTCTGAACTGTTGATTTGCACATGAATTTGAGTCTCAGCATGTTACCAGCAAAGGTTAAGTTCAACCAGCTGAACCTAGACTAAAGTTTCAGCCAGCTATAGCGATCATGACACTGCTAGATGTTTGTAAAACTTTATCCAGTCCAATTGTGTCCTCCAGAGAAGGATATTTTCCATCCTAAATTAGTCCTGCCTAAAAGCCTCTTCAGATGAAAAACAATGTACTAGCCCCTTAAAAGCCCTCTGAAATTTATGTTTTTAAGTTTTTTACACAGCGAATGATAGGTGCATAGAACGCCCGGCCAGGGGTAATGGTAGAGGGAGATACACTAGGGTCACTTAAGAGACTTTTAGATAGACACATCGATGAAAGCAAAATGGAGGGCTAAGTGAGAGGGAAGGGTTAGATCAATTTTAGAGTAGCTTAAGTGATCCGCACAACATGATGAGCTGAAAAGCCTGTACTGTTCTATGTTCTATACCTGTTGTACCAGACAATACATACATTCCACTGAATGCATAAATCAACTGAAAACATTTTGATTGACTCAACCACTAACAATATTATTGAAGAGTAAAGGAGTCAGGGCAATTAATTTTTTTTAAATTTGTATAGCTTGTTTAGTGCAATGATATTTTTTCACGATTAATTGGTTACCTGCTAAGCTCAAGAAGCACGATCTCTATGGCACATCAGATATTTTGGCAAAACCTCTTTAATTTCATGGGTTGTTAGCTGTAATCAGACAGTTTAAATGAAAACTTGTTGAACGCCTATGTTTGAAAGTACTTTGTTGGCAGTTGTTTATGTGGAAGGAAGTGGAGCAGGATTGGCAGCAATCATTAGCTTTTCCTCAGGGTGAGGATTGATGTTTAATCTCTCCAGTAATAGAATGTATATTTCCTTTGTACCCTGTTCAAATACACAAATATGGAAGTCAATGGCCTCAGTCGAGAAACTTTCAAATGGCTATAGACATTAACTAATTCAACACCACAGAAAATTAAACTTTCTGATTGCTTTCTTATGGAAAAGTAATTGAAGCCTCACCGCTGTTTGATACATTAAATAATCATGTTGGATCTGGTGGACATTGGCTTCTTTGTTTTGTGGCTGCCTGCAAGATGATGAATCTCAAGTTTGTATACTGTAAGCATACCTTGATAATAAATGTAAAGTACAGAAGGTCAAATTTAGCCAAAGGATTATCCACAAAGGCAGAGACATATGGCTACTTTATATAAGGTTCTCTTGGATGTTAGCTCTACACAGTTCAATCTTCTGGCACATGTCGCAACAAACCAGGTTCCTCCCCAGTGACTCTGGGTTCCATGCAGATGCACTAATGAGGCAGAGTAGACCAAAATGGGTCTGTACTATCTGACTATCACGTATTTGTTGTTATTTCCATTCTGCTTTATGTATTTTCCATCTGCAGTGAGGTAACTGCAACGTAAAGGGTACAATGGTCCCACTCATATATCCCCCTACAAGCGTGACAACTGCCTAAACATCTCCTCCCCCACCACCATTCATGGCCTTAAACAGTCCTTCCAGGTGAGGTGGCACGTCGCCTGTGAGTCTGTCAGCGTCATCAGCTGTATCCAATGCTCCTGGAGCGACCTCCACTACATCGTGAGACCTGACGCCGTTTGGGAGACCGCTTTGTCGAGCACCTTTGCTGCACCTGCCACAAAAGACAGGATCTCCTGGTGGCTACCCATTTCAATTCAATTCCCATTCTCTCATCAACATGGTCTCTTCTACTATCACAATAAGGACAAATGCAAACTGAAGAAGGGACACCTCATATTCCATCTGGGTAGGCCCCATCCTGATGGTATGAACATGGATTTCTCTAACTTCTGGTAATCCCCTATTCCACCACCAACTGTTCTTTCTGGTGTGATTTCTTCCATTCTGGTAGCCCACTTCTCTTCTTCTCACTTGCCCATCACCTCCCTCTGGTTCCCCAACTCTTTCTCTTTTACTCCATTGTCCTCTCCTATCATATTCCTCCTTCATCAGCCCTCTGCATCTACCTATCACCTCCCAGCTTCTCACATCATCCACCCTCCCCCACCCACCTTCCCCCTCACCCATCACCTGCCAACTTGTACTCCCCCCCCAATACACCACCTTATTTTGGCTTCTTCCCCCTTCCTTTCCAGTCCTGATGAAAATTCTCAACCTGAAAGGTTGACTGTTTACTCCCCTCCATAGATGCTACACGACTTATGGAGTTCCTCCAGCATTTTGTGTACGTTGTGCAGTGACCTCATCAATGCTTAAATTCCAAAACCTCAATTCCCTATTGGATTGCATTAACAATGGACAGCTCAGAACGTCTTTATGGCAGTGGCAAGAGTTTAACTGAAAGTGTACAGTTGTTACTGTGGATAAGTTTTGCGCTGGATAATTGTATGTTGACACCAGTAAGTTCCAGCAATTCTGCCTTAATGTACTACCTCACTAAGGGAACAATCAGGAAACAAATTTCCAATATTGGTGAATGTGCGTGGCCAATTATAAATATGGAAAAAACTATGGATAAATCTTGTTTAATGCATTCTCAGGGAGGACGACGACAACACACACACACACACACACACACACACACACACACACACTTCCTTAATGAAGGAAAGTAATTTACTTTTTTATGTTCGTATGTTCATCTTCTGCCACTGCGTGAAAACTCAGGACCTCTCTAGGTAAAGGCACTGTAGGAAGGCAGTGATAGAAAAGGTTCAAATGGGTGATGTGGTAGCGTAGTGGTGAGCACAACGTTTTACAGCATCCATGATCGGAAGATTGGGATTTAGTTCCTGCTGCCGTCTGTAAGGAGCGTCTATGCTCTCCCCATGACCATGCGAGTTTTTTCTGGGAGCTCTGGTTTCCTCTCATATTCCAAAAGCCTTACCGGTTAAGGTTAGTAAATTGTGGGCATACTATGTTGTCACCGGAATGTGTGGCAACACTTGAGGATTGACCACTGCACATCGTTGGGCTGTGTTGGTTGTTCACACAAACAATGCATTTCAGTGTATGGTTCGATGTACATGTAAAAAATGACGTAATCTTTAATCATCTTCTTAAAAGGAATCAGTGAAACGCCTTAAACAGGTGTTGAAACGCCTTAAACAGGTGTCTAACCCGATAGTTAAATATACCTTACGTACTTGGTTTCAATTTAGAAAATTTTTTGAACTTAACCAATTTGGGCTAGCGATTCCTATTTTAGGTAACATATTTTTTCCTCCCTCTTTTACGGATCGTGCTTTTCAAATTTGGAAGACTAAGGGTATTTCACAGTTTTTGGATTTATTTTTAGATGGTTCCCTTATGTCTTTTGAAATTATCTAATAAATATAATTTATCAAGAATACATTTTTTTAGATATCTACAAGTTAGAGATTTCCTAGGTACTATACTTTCTTCCTTTCCAATGCTTCCTCCTACATACATTTTAGATACTATAATTAACCTTAATCCATGTCAGAAAGGTGCATCGGCTATGATTTATAATATTATTATGAAACTTAGGAAAGCTCCATTTGATAAAATTAGGGTAGATTGGGAACAGGAATTGGGGTTTATCATTCCCGTGGATGACTGGGGGCAGATTTTACTATTAGTCAATACTTCCTCTATCTGTTCCAAACATTCCCTAATTCAATTTAAAGTTGTTCATAGAGCACATATGTCCAAAGATAAATTAGCTCGCTTTTATTCTCATATTAATCCTTTTTGTGATAGATGTCCGGGGCAGATAGCCTCTTTAACTCATATGTTTTGGTCTTGTCCTACTCTGGAAACTTTTTGGAGAGACATTTTTAATATTATCTCCAAGGTATTGAATATAGATATCTCTCCTCACCCTATTACTGCTATCTTTGGACTACCTAAAATTTCTAGTAATCTTTCTCCTTCAGCCCGTAGAATGATTGTATTTCTTTCTTTAATGGCGAAAAGATGTATCTTACAACATTGGAAAGAGCTTAATGCTCCAACTACCTTTTTTTGGTTTTCTCAGACGATATTATGCTTGAATTTGGAGAAAATTAGAAGCAATCTTTATGACTCCTCATTTAAATTTCAACAGACCTGGAGATCTTTTACTCAATATTTTCATTTAATGTAATTTTTTTTCTCTCCTCTTTTTTTGCTCCATATTTATATACCCTTCTTGTTATTTTTTTACTGTTTTTAATGGAGGTCGGGATTGAGGATGTGATTTTAAGTTTTTTTTAACTCTGCTTGGTTTCAAGTTAGCCCATTGCTTTGCTTTGCTTTTAGTTAGTTGCACGGTGGTTTTTTTGGGTTTTTTTTTTCCTTTTCTCTATTGATATATATATATAAAAATTAGTATACTATTATGCTACCTTTGTACGTTATGTTTAAATTACATTGTTTGTATCATTTTTTTTGTATTAATATCTCCTGTAATTTTATTATATTCTAACAGTGTATTAGTGCCTATATGGCTTATCTTTTTGTATACTTATTCAATAAAAAGATTTAAAAAGAAAGAAAGGAATCAGAAAAGAGTAAAAGTTAAAAGAAAACAATCTAAAACATCGGCACTGTTTCACTCTCTACAGATGCTGCCCGACCTGCTGAGAATATCCAGCATTTTCTACTTTTATTTCTGGCATTTTGTATATTTTTTGTTGTTTTAGAAGAAATAAATGCCAGGCTTGTGACTCATGATCACATTCCAAAAACACACACATTCCCTGCTGGAACTTGGAGCCCAAAGTCAAGGTTTTTTGCTTTGGCCTTCTTAGCATAGGTTCACTGAACTTCACTGACCACTCTCGGCACATCTCTTGCTTTAGGCTCTCCCTTGTCTTTGAGTTTAAGTTGCTACTACTGCTTCTGAGGCAATAGGTGAGGTCAATATAGGACTGGCAGATTTTGCCAAAGGTGGGGCATGAGGCATGTGTGCTTGATGTGGCAGAAGAACGGGTAGGTTGGAGAGATGATGGGATCCTTCTGTCAATTGTACTGTGTGCTCCTGATGTACAGAGTCCAAGTTCTTAGTGCGTTCCTGAGCGCTCCTTCTATACTTTGAGAAGTCGTGATCTTTGGATTCCCCAGGAGCTGATGGAGATCTTACATTTGTCAAGGTTTTGAGAAGATCTTTGAAACCTTTCCCCTCTCTGCATGGTAACCACATTTTTGATAGGTTGGAATAGAGTGTCAGTTTGGAAAGTCTGGCTTTGGGCATTGGAGGTGACCTGCCCAGTGAAACAGATGGAATATCATAAAGCCTCAGTGTTGGGAATACTGGTTTTGGAGAGGATATTGATGATGATACTGATACTGATTATCACACAAGTGAAATTAGATCATATGAATTGAGACTGTTGCCTTTTAGCCATAAGAACATGAGAAGTATCACAAGTTGACCATTTAACTCCCCAAGCTTTCTCCATCATCCAATAACATCATGCTGATTCAATCTTGGCCCCATTGCCTCATGTCCCTTGACTCCCTCATAGTTCAAATGTCTGTCCGACATTGCCTTGAATATAATCAGTGACTCCACTTCAACAGCTCTTTGAGGTGGTGCCTTCTGAAGACTGATGACCCTTTGAGAGAATAAACTGTTCCCCATATTCTGAAAGACTATGCCCCCAATTCAAAAAACTTTCATTCATAACCCCCCTCCCTCAAAAACTTAGATTTTTCATTACAGTCACCTTTAATTTTTTAGCTTCCAACAGGCCCAATCTGCTTAACTTTTCTTCATACATCAACCACTTCATCCCAGCAATTAACTTATTGTACAAATTAGCCCGGATGCAGCCTCACTGGTACCTTTCAGAGATGTAAGAAAACTCCCCAACTCCATTCCTATTTTCATAAAAGCCAAAATTCTATTTACTATCCTAAATCCCTGTGTGTTATTTTGTATTTTACTAATATTTTGTAGTCTCACTATCTTAAATAATAATTGAATCCATGCCTCACTTCAGTACTTACTGACTGCTAATCTAAAAATCACACCCTTATCTTAACTCTGCTAGTTAGCTACCTTTTTATCCACGTCAACATATTAGTCCCTACCTTCTGCACACCACCTTGTGTGGGAATATTTTACATGGCACTTTATCACATGTCTTCTTGAATGCCTTCTATACCTATTGGTTCCTGTTTACCCATCCTGTTTATTGCAACAAATTGATCAAATTTGATTTCCCTTTCACAAAACAATGTTGACTTTGTTTTAAGATTTTCTAAATATCCTGCTATTACCTTCCTAATAATGGTTTCCAGCATTTTTCCAGCAACAGATGGTAGGGTATCTGGCCCACAGTTCCCTATTTTCCATCATCAACTGACAAAATACATATTGTCTGTCAAGTTTCCTGCATTGTTTCAGTAAGGAATCTTTCCATTTCATTTTTTGATGGCAAATTGCTTGGAATGCCCTGCGGATTTGGTTAGATTCCACATCTATATTTAGGTATCCGTTAGTCTCATGAGACCATGGATTTGCGCCTTGGAAGGTTTCTAGGGTGCAGGCCTGGGCAAGGTTGTATGGAAGACCATGCTGCAAGTCTCTCCTCTCCACGCCACCGACGTTGTCCAAGGGAAGGGCATTAGGACCCATACAGCTTGGCACTGGTGTCGTCGCAGAGCAATGTGTGGTTTAGTGCCTTGCTCAAGGACACACACACTGCCTCAGCCAAGGCTCGAACTAGCGACCTTCAAATCACTAGACGAACGCCTTAACCACTTGGCTACGCGCCAACATATCGATATAACACTTTCCATAAGATAGACATGAAACTAAAGAACTCAGCATGGACAGGAAAAGCTATATTTTTCATCCATGAGGCTCCTAATCAATTAGGCAGGCCATGGGCAACTTGAGCCTGCAGATATTTTTATCTGAACAGAACAACAGAATACATCTCATGCATTTGAAAATTAATTTTCTGTTATCATTATGTTTGGATATTTTGATTTTTCTGATGGTCTAAGGGACAAAATGGACATAAACTTTGGTAGCATGTGATCCCTTGAGCCTGATCCACCATTTCACAGGATTGTGGCTGGCCTTCTTGCCTGGACTTCACTTTGCTGCACAAATCTCACATTTCTCTTTGCCTGGAGACAAAGGCTTGAATTTGTATGATACCACCTATATCCTTTGTCCAGTGTAGCAGTCTTGGTGTGTAATCACTGTTGTGTTGTAACCTAATAAGATACAAGGGCCAGAGAGAAAATAAGTGTTCAGTTCTAGTTGGTTATCTCACTACTAGCAGCAAAGAAGAATTTTACTTACTTAGAGGCATGGAGTCAAAACAGTGGAGAAATACAGACCCTTTGGCCAAAAATGTCCATGCCAACTATGGTGCCCACTCAGTTGGACTCAATTTCTTGTGTTCAACCCATATTTCTCTGAGCCTCACTCCTGCATGTACCCATCAAAGTGTCTCTTAAATTATATTATTGTACCAGTCTCAGCAACTCATTTATATTCTCCACTCTGTATGAAAAAGTTACCCTTCAAGTCCTTTTTAACTCTTTCCCCTCTGGCCCTTAAATCTATGACCTCCAGATTAGGACTCCCCTGTCCTGGGAAAAGACTGCTACTATCCACTTTATCTATGCCCCTCATAATTTTATAAATTTCTGTAAGGTCACCCAAGGAAGAAAGACCTAGCCTGATCAACCTCTCCCTATAACTCAGGCCCTTTGCTTATGCCAACATCCTCATGAGTACTTTATGCACTTTTTCCAGTTTAGCCACATTTTTCGTATAACAGGGTAACCAAAACTGTACACATTATTCCAAGCATGGCCTCGCCAACACCTTATACAAATCTAACATAATGTCCCAATTCTGATAGTCAATACCCTAACTGATGAACGCCAACTTGCTAAGTATCTTCCAGACCACCCTGAAAAGGCAGTAATGCCACTTTCAATGAATTATTCACTTGTACTGCTAGGACCTCTGTTCCATTCATCAAGATCCCCTTGTAATCTACAATGACCTTTTTCACTATCAACAAGATTCCTAATTTTTTTTTGTCATCGACAAACCAAATCAATCACAAGATCACAAGACAAAGGAGCAGAAGTAGGCCATTTGGCCCATCGAGTCTGCTCCACAGCTCCCCCATGAGCTAAACTATTCACCCATCTAGTTCCAATTTCTGGCTTTTTCTCCATATCCCTTGATACCCTGACTAATTAAATACCTGTCAATCTCCTCCTTAAACTCCCTCAATGATCGGGCCTCCACAGCTGTATGTGGCAACGAATTCCACAAATCTATGACCCTCTGGCTAAAAAAAATTTCTCCTCATCTCTGTTTTAACTGGGTACCCTCTAATTCTAAGACTATGGCCTCTTGTCCTGGACTCACCCACCAAGGGAAACAACCTTTCCACATCTACTCTGTCTCAATCCTTGTGCATTGCCATCCAAATCATTATTTAGATAATGAATAACCAAATCATTTACATAAAAATGAATAACTAGCTTCTGAAAATTAAAAGAATAACAGCAAAGGATTCCTTATTGGCATCCTGCAGGGTCTACTAGATACCAGCTCGTGGAGGGAGGTTGGGTTTGATTATAGTGGTTTCATGAAACAGAGGGTTGAAGTTCCTTCTTGCTAGATGTTTGATATATATGGCTACTTGACTGAGGTGAGAGAGGACTGCCACTGCACGTGCATTTGTACTTCGATTCTGGTTTAAAAGGGTGAATGTGAAAGAAGTAAAAAAGAGCCGTTGTGTACAAGTTCTTGTCACCATGGTCTAACAGCTGGCAGGGTCAGTTCCCACCACTGCCTGTACGTTCTCCCCGTGACCATGTGGGTTTCCGCCAGGTGCTCGGTTTCCTGCCACAGTCCAAAAATGTACTGGTTGGTAGACTAATTGGTCATTGTATATTGCCCCATGATTAGGCTAGGGTCAAATCAGAAACTGCTGGGCGGCGTGGCTCGAAGGGCTGTGCTTAATTTCAATCAGTGGGTGGATGGATGGATGGCTAGATAAATACATGGATAAACTGGGAGAGAGAACATCAAGCATAGCATGCCACCATTTTAATCTGTACACTGGCTAATTTTATATTGGATGTAAATGGTACCGTGAAGGCCAGCACATTTCTCACTGCTAACTGCTCTTGAGAAAGTGCTGGTGAACTGTTGTCGACTGTGGCAAGTAATCCCTCAGAGCTGTTGGGCAGGGATTTCCAGAATTTAACCCCAGAAGCAATGAAAGCACAGTGACGTGTTTCCAAGCTGGTGGGATTCATGACAATTCTCCTGTGGAGTACTGGTTAAGGTGCTTGGTTAGAAAAGCACTGGAGAATTAGCCAGAGCCTACCTCTTGTTCCAATGAGGCGAGTTCAAATTCCACCGTGGTTGCTTGTAAAATTAAATTCAGGTAGTTGAATCAAACTCAATTCAAAAGGCATTTTAAGTTGGTTCACAAATGCCCCTAATTAGGAGGAACCTGCCACCTTTACCCACTTTGGACTATGGGTGACCACAGATCCAGTGCAATGTAATTAACTTCTAGTTATTCTCTGCAATGACTTAATACTCCACTAAAGTCATGAGGCAATAAGAAATGAGCAAGAAATACTGACCTAACCCGTGACACTCTAATTCTGGAAATGAAAATTAAGTTAAAAAAAATCCAAATATCTGCAAGAGCAAAGAACTTTTCAGTACACTCCAACTGAGTCTGGTATTCACCTGGCTGGAGTTGTCTAGCCTGAAGGAAAGGAGAACCAAATTGAATCAACCTTTAATCAGTCTGAAAATCAGGTGCTTTGTAGTTAAGTACTGAATGAAAATGACTGGAATTTCTTTTAGGAAAAGCGAAGAATATGAGTGAAGTATATGGGCCAACAGTAAAATATTAAGAATAAATATCCATTTTTAATGTTGAACAAGATTCAAAACTGATTTGTTTATTTTCGCTTGCTTTGGCCTGATTCAGATTTTAGAACTAAAGCCACCACATCTGACAGTGAGATGAGGCCTGATTCAAGTTCTGGATCTCTGCTCCTGTGTTTAGAATGAAAACACATTTAACATCTGCACACAGCTGCCCGGTCTTATCACTTGCAGATGTGGAATGATCTACAGGTTTGATTCTTTCAGAGCAGAGTACACATTTGGCCATGTGTTTCTCATTGTAAACAGAAGGCCTGCTTGCAACTGTCTTAAAATAGACCATTATTTTAATCCCTTCTTAAAGGCAGTGCAGTACTTACGGATCACTTCAACTTTGTACGTCGCATTTATCTCGCCTGCTCTGCTATAGACACGGCACGTGTACTTCCCACTGTCTCCCGGCCTTAGGCTTTTCAGAGTTAAAGTCCACTTCTTTTTCTTGGTGTCTCCCAGATCCTGAGGCGTGAGAGGCCTGTTGTCCTTCAGCCAGGTGATATCGGGCTGGGGATAGCCACTGGCAGCACACTTGAGTCGGATTGAGCTGCCCACGGGACGGGCTATCACCCTGCGGCGCATTTTGGTGGGCTGCGTGAACCGGGGCCTGACTATAAATTACCAAAAAAAAACGGTTACAACCCTGTGGAGTAAACGTACAGTCGCCTAAAGCAAAACAAACGCTGCACGCTGCTCGCTCAAAACAGGAAGGTCTGTTTTGTAGAACTTAATTTCCATCTGAAGATCTTTCAGAGCCTGTTGGGCCAAAGAGTTAGAAGAGTCATCCTATGAAATGGTTAATGAGTTCAGATAAAAATACTTCATCAGTTATATTGAATTTTACTCCACAGAAATAGACTAATTGTCCTCCACACAGTTTCATCTCAATGAACCAATAAATTCTTGTTTTCCCTACATATAATTATTAGGCTTCTCTTTAGCTGTAATCAATTAAATAATGACTCCAAGCGAATTTGACTAAAAATCTTTTAACCAACATTCTGCTGTATGGTATTCATGAGTGGATGCTTCAGATGCATCAGGTGGTCTTTACAAATTCTAAACGTCATAGTAATCAAAAATAATAACGGTAATACCATTATTAGTCTAAATAAAACTTATCAATCATCTTGTTTGATTGACATTCCATTCACCATCCTGAAGTTTATTCCCTCCATCACTGATGCAGTGTGCATCATCCCTGGTTTCTTGATCACCACACTCTGCCTCATATTCGTTAACCTTTCAATGCGCATTAAATTCTGTGCATTGTTCATTTTAGAAAACAATCTGTAAAATGACATCTTTGTCAGCACCTTGCAATCTCTTGGCCTCAACCAACTAGAGGTTCAAGGGGCAGCAGGTGCATGGGATTATCACCAGCGTGGGTTTGCCTCCAAGTTACACACAGCCCTGACTTGTAAATATATCACCATTGTAAGTATAACCACTGGGTCTAAATCTTGGAACTCCCTACCCAAAACACTACAGGAAGATCTTACCCAGAGGGAGACTGGCAAATATACGTTCAGCATCAGCAACTCACGGCAAGGCAAGTGAGGGAGGATAAATTCCATCCTTGTTAGTGTTCTTCTTGAATGTAGACTAATAAAAATAATTATCTAAATTTAAGTCCCCCAGCTGCTTAAGTGGGTTCTGAAATACTTTTGGATTAACAGTCAATTAACTTGGTACACCAGACTGAGACAGTGCACTGTTATTAGCAATAGTGTTAACAGTGCCGATGTGCAGAGGGATCTGGGGGGGGGGTCAATCTATAGTTCCCAGAAAGTGGCTACAGAAGTTGATAGGGTAGTACAGAAGGCAGATGGCATGCTTGCCTTTATTAGTTGAGGAACTGAGGTCAAGTGTACCAACTTTATAAAACTCTAGTTAGGCTACACCTGGAGTATTGCATTCAATTCTGGAGACCACATTGTAGAAAGGATGTGGAGGTTTTGGAGAGGGTGCTGAGATGCCGTCTGGATTAGAGGACTTCTGCCTTTAGGAGTGGTTGAACAAACTTGGGCTGTTTCCTCTGGAGTGGCAGAGGCTCAGGGGGGACCTGATACACGTTTATAAGATTACGAGAGGTCTAATTGGAGTAGACAGCCAGGATCATCTTCTTATTGTTGAACTGTGGAATACCAGAAAGCATGCATTTAAGGTGAAAGAGGGTTTAAATTCAAAGGAGATGTGCGTGGCAAGGTTTTTTTTACACAGGGAGTGGTGTGTGCCCGAAATGCACTGCTTGGGGTGGCGGTGGTGGAGACAAATACGACGGAGGTTTTTATTTTTTATTTTATTTTTATTTAGAGAAACAGAGCAGAACAGGCCTTTCTGACCCAAAGAGCTGCTCTGCCCAGCAACCCATCTATTTAACACTAGCATAATCACAGGACAATTTACAATGACCAATTAACCCACTAACCAGTACGTCTTCGGACTGTGAGAGAAAACCCCAGCACCCGGAGGAAACCCACGTGCTCGCGGGAAGGACGCTGGAACTGAGCTCTGAACGCGGACGCCCTGAGCGTTAACTGCTACGCTACTGTGGTGTCCTTAGAGGTGATCAAGAGGCTCTTAGAGAGGTACATGAAAACGCAGGAAATGAAAGCTATGGACATTGTATAAGCAGGGGGATAGCTTAGTCAGGCATTTAATTACTAATGTAATATTTAGTACAAAATTGTGGGCTGAAGGGCCTGTTCCTGTTCTGTGTTGCTCTACTTTCCAACTTCTATGGAACTCAACTATGTTCTGAATTTCCCTTCTGTTTCTAAGAAGAGACAATCCCACTAACATCTGTTACAAGCCTACCAACTCAAGAATCATGGGGAGCGGCCTTCATCCCATTCTACAGTCGGTAATGACTCCATCCCACATAGTGTGCTGGTGAACTAAATCCAACACTGGCTTGGCAGCAGCTGCCAGGATGGGTGTTTTGCTGACTAGAAGTCAGAAACATAGTAGATAGATCCGGGTCTACAGTGGACGTGGGACTTGGACAGGCGTCACAGTCGGCGTGGACATGGTTGGCTGTATGGGTCCATTTCTGAGCTCTACATTTCTATGATCTGACGCATGGTCGTGAAGATCAGGTTAAATCTTACACAACAAGATGTCATTGTGTGCCTTGGATTTCCACAACCTCTTCTTCTGACCCCTGTCAAGCCGTCTTATTCATTTGTGAGCCTAAGATCCTGGTCAGGCCTGACATTGTTCTCCCACCAGCAGTTCAAATATGGGTTTGAATAGGAGACTGATTGAGCACGAGGCCTAAATTAAAATCACCTCCCTCTCCTGCTGCCCAGGCTGGTTGAGTTCACTGCCATCTTGACTCCTGCTGAATATCTTTGACTAAATAAGTAGCAGGAGAGTTAAGTTGCCAAAAAAATGTCAGAATGTGTGGGTTAATCCCACAACCTAGGCCATCCAAGGGAGAGCCATGCTTTATCTGGCAGCAGTGATCAGATGTAGATACAACTTTATAGCCCCTATTCTCTGGCTCACAATCCCCATGAAAGCATTGTGAGAGAGAATTTAAAAACAGCCAGCTAAATATCAAGTAAACACGTTGTTAAAGACCAGTTGTGTTCTTTAAAGTTCATTTTAGACTGAAATATTGCATAAGACCAGGAAATGGCAGACATTTCAATAAATACTTCTCAAACAAAGACAGGACTAATTCCCAATCCAGACATTTTTTATTTAAGAATCTATAACACATGCAGAGGTCAATAAAAGATGTGTCACGTAGAAACTCAAGGGAGAGGTCCGGCAGCTACACTGGCCAAACAAAATAAACCCGAAGAATCTGTACGGAAATAAAATAGGAAATGGGGAATACTTCTAGTTAACATGTTAAGGACCTGAAGAAATCCAGGAGCACCAACTGACAACAGGACAGCAAAATTATCCTGATATTTAAAAATAGGGTGTGATGTGATCTGTGAAGTAAACTTCTACTCCAAGATTTACATCTCACTCAATTGCAATAAAGTAATACTTCATTTGTAAAATCCTCCTGAGCAATTTTTCCATTATAATACTTAAATCTTTTGCAATAAAAGGTGCAAGACAGGCTACAGAGTACTGTATTTCAGAGGAGAAAATTATTTAGACCGTTACCCCAATGGTTGTCAATAGTATTAGCAACAAAGGACACAGTCAACAGTGAAGGTTCCGTACGTCTTTCATCTTTAAATGCATGGGTTTCATTTTTGCATTAATGTCTTGTTTTGCCCATATTTTCTTTCCACTTCACTATCTAGACATATGCAGTAAGTCCATGTCTACAAACTATTTTATGTGCATATATTTATTGTGTGTCTTATTATTATGTTCTTTTTCTTATTGTGTTTTTTTTTATGCTGCATCAGATCCAAGTAACAATTAGTTTCAATAAACACTTCTTGGGCTACCAGCTAGGTACAGGTATTGATTTTAACTGATGTTTCGATGACAAACTCTGCCATCCTTATCAGGGATGATGCCTGGGCACATCTAGTCCAGTGGTATATGTGTTCCTGTCATCCCCATCATCCCTGTATATAACTACCATCAGGGTCTTTTTACTCCTGCAGTTTCTTGGCTGTAACTTCAAGGATTCTACATCTTCTGATTCTACACCACCTGTTTCTAATGGTTCGATTTCACTTTTTACCAATAGAGCCACACCAACTCCTTTGCCCACCTGCCAGTCCTTTCCATACAATGTGTATCCTTGGACGTTAAACTATGATATTCTTTCAGCCACAACTCAGTGATGCCCATGTCATACCTGCCAATCTCTAACTGCATCACAAGATCATCTACATGATTCTCTACACTGTGTGCATCCATATATAACACCTTCAGTCCTGTATTAATCACTCTTTCTGATTTTGCCCCCCGCTACACTTTAACTCATCCCACTGACTGCAATTTTGCCCCATCATCTGTCTGTCCTTCCTCACAGCCTCACTACCGCTGTATCTACTTGTATACCTACTACTCCTTCCTTAGTCCAATCACTCTGGTTCCCATCCCCTGCCAAATTAGTTTAAACCTTTCCCAACAGCTCTAACAAACCTGTCCACTAGGATATTGGTCCCCCTTGGGTTCAGGTGTAATCTGTCATTTTTTTACAGATCATACCTTCTCCAAAAGAGATCCCAATGATCCAGAAATCTGAAACCCTTCCCGCTGCACCAATTCCTCAGCCACGCATTCACCTGTCAAATTATCCTGTTCTTGCCTTCACTGGCATGTGGCACAGTCAGCAATCCAGAGATTACTACCCTATATTCTTATTGCCTAACTCCCTCTATTCTCTCTACAGAATTTCTTCTCTTTCTCTACCTATGTCATTGGTACCAATATGTATGACATCATTCCCCCTTTAGTATGCCGTGGACTTGATCTGAGACATCCCTAACCTTCCTTCTCCCCATAACCTTTGACACTTTTACGAATCAGGAACTTATCACCCTCCGCTTTAAATATACGCAATAACTTGGATTCCACAGCCATATGTGGCAATGAATTCCATTGATTCATCACCCTGTGGTGAAAGAAGTTTCTCCTCAACTCTGTTTTAAAGAGATGTTCTCCTGTTCTGAGGCTGTGCCATCTGGTCTAAACTCCCCAACTGTAATAAACACCCTCTCCACATCCACTCTATCAGGGCCTTCAATATTTGATAGGTTTCAATGAGATCCTCCTTCATTCTGCTGAACTCAAGCGAGAACAGGCCTAAAGCTGCCAAATGCTCCTTATACGTTAAGCTTTTCATTCCTGGGATTGTTTTTGTGAACCTCTTCTGGACCCTCTCTAATGCCAGCACATCCTTTCTTAGAAAAGGGGCCCAAGACTGTTCACAATGGTTCAAGTGTGGCCTGACCAATGCCTTATAAAGCCTCAGCATCATACCCTTACTCTCACATCCTAGTCCTCTTGAAATTTGCTTTTGCAAGCAACTAAGAGGCTTCCACTGCAAATTTCTATTGGTTCTGAAGTGGTTAATGAGGCCAATATGGAAAACAGAAAACTAGAGCATAGAAGAAAAGACTGATTTGGTCAGCATAATGGCACAACCAGTACTGTCGCTGCTTCACAGCACAAGAGACCTGTGTTCATTCCTGACCTCAGGCGCTGTCTGTGTGGGGTTTGTACATTCTCTCTGACACTATATGGGGTTGCTCCAGTTTCTTCCCATGTCCCACAGACATGTGGGTGGGTAGATTAACTCGTCACTGTAAATCATCCAAATGTCTGGGTAAGTGATAGAACCTGGGGCAGAATTGATGAGAATCTGGGAGGGATAATAAAAAAATGGACTTAATATAGGATTGGTGTAAATGAGTAGCTGGATGGTCAGTTTTGATTCAGTTGGCCAAAGTTCTTGTTTTTATGCAATGACTCTCTGAATCTATGACAATAGACAATAGACAATAGGTGCAGGAGTAGGCCATTCGGCCCTTCGAGCCAGCACCACCATTCACTGTGATCATGGCTGATCATCCACAATCAGTATCCAGTTCCCACCTTATCCCCATTACCTTTGATTCCGCTATCTTTAAGAGCTCTATCCATCTCTTTCTTGAAAGCATCCAGAGACTTCGCCTCCACAGCCTTCTGGGACAGAGCATTCCATACATCCACCACTCTCTGGGTGAAAAAGTTTTCCTCAACTCCATTCTAAATGGCCTACCCCTTATTCGTAAACTGTGGCCTCTGGTTCTGGACTCACCCATCAGTGGGAACATGCTTCCTGCCTCCAGCGTGTCCAATATGGAAACATAAGGTGTGTTAAAATCTGATTTGCTGTTTTTCAATAATGTGTTATTATGTCTAAAGAACCCCTCAGGGATGATTCATCAGGGAATGTTAATAGAATAGAATAGAATAGAATATCTTTATTGTCATTGTTGTGGAGCAATGAAACACAGTTGTGGGCCACATTAATTTTTGGATGTCCTTGGCTCTGTGTTGAGTTATGTGATCTGACAGAAAAAGAGAAGGCTAATTATCTCCTCCGTTCAATCATTGCTGATCTCTGTCTCAAAAACACACATCTCCCATTCTTCCACAACCTAATTTACAAAGGAACACAGATCCAAAACTGCCTATCACCTCCCTCATGGTTCCGCCTCCTTCTGTTACCCATTGTGTTTTCCCCATTCATTCTTCACCTTTCCTGCCTATCACCTCCCTGCTTCCCTTCCCCCACCCCTTTATCTTTCCCCTTACTGGTTTTTCTCCTGGAACCTACCAGCCTTCTCCTTCCCACCCTCCCCCCACCTTCTTTATAGGGCCTCTGCCCCTTCCCCCTGCAGTTCTGACAAAGGGTTCCGGCCCGAAACATCGACTCATCGTTTCCACGGATACTGCCCGACCTGCTGAGTTCCTCCAGTGTGTTGTGAGTGTTGCTTTGGTCCCAGCATCTGCAGATTATTTTGTGCTTCCAAAGCTTTCAGAGGTCCCAACATCTCCATGGGGAGAGGGTTCACAGATTTTCACTCCCTTCCTGATTTCACTACTCAATGGATTTTCAGATTCTTCTCAGTTGCCCTGATTTCTTTACCACAGGAAGTGGCCTCTCCACATCTGCCAAAACCCTTAGAAAATAACAATCAACTTTATCAACCTGTCTGTGTTATTGAAAGTATAATTCTGATGAAGGGTGGCCATGTGAAACAATAGCTATTCTTCTCCTTTCACACATGCTCCTTCACCTGATAAATGCTTCCAGCCTTATCTAATTTTATTTCAGATTTTCAGGATCTGCAGGTTTTATTTTATTTTCATTTTTCTAATGAGTTTATGCTGTAACACCTTCAACACCAACATAAACTTTCCTGAAGTTTATTTCCAAATTGAAAGGCAATGGGTTCTTAGTAAGCTATTGCCTAACTTAACCATTATTGTCACAGCTCTCTTAAGATAAGCAACACACACAAAATGCTGGAGGAGCTCACCAGGTGAGGCAGCATCTATGGAAAAGAGTAAACAGTTGACATTTTGGGCCGAGACCTTTCATCAGGACAGTTTACTCTTTTCCACAGGTGCTGCCTGGCCTGCTGAATTCCTCCAGTATTTTGTGTGTGTTGCTTTGGATCTCCAGCATCCGTAGAGTTTCTCGTGCTTGTGTCTCTTAAGATAAGGATGAACCTTCTAATAGCCTTTTCATTTACTTTTTGCAACTTGTTCATTAAATTCATAAGACCTGCTTTGATCCCTTTGCTTTTCGCAATGGTAAATAGACAACAGTGATATTTCAGCAGATAAGGGGTATAAGGACCAATCCTCGCCACTGTCAAATGAATAGACATGCGTGCGTGCGCGCGCGCACACACACACACACACACACACACACACACACACACGCACAGAGCTTTGTGGTCCCCCCTCTTTTTCCCTCTCTCTCTCCTCCCTCCCCTCTTTATTTCCCCTCTCCCTCCCTCTTCCTCTCCCTCCCCACTCTTTCTGTTTCTTCCTCTCTTTCTCTCTCCCTCCCTCACTCTCTCCCCTCTTTCTCTCTCTCCCCTCACTCTCTTTCTCTCTCCCTCTCTCTTTCTTTCTCTCTGTCCCTCCCTCCCCCTGCCCTTTATTTCACCCTCCCCCCTCTTTCTTTTTCTCCTTCTCTTTCTCTCTCCCTCCCTGCTGAACCGTGTCTACGCCCACCTGGACAAGCCGGCGAGCACTGTGAGGGTCATGCTTTTTGAGTTCTCCAGTGCATTCAACACAATCCGCCCTGTTCTGCTGGGGGAGAAGCTGACAGCGATGCAGGTGGATGCTTCCCTGGTATCATGGATTCTTGATTACCTGACTGGCAGACCACAGTACGTGTGCTTGCAACGCTGTGTGTCCGACAGAGTGATCAACAGCACTGGGGCTCCACAGGGGACTGTCTTGTCTCCCTTTCTCTTCACCATTTACACCTCAGACTTCAACTACTGCACAGAGTCTAGTCATCTTCAGAAGTTTTCGGATGACACTGCCATAGTTGGATGCATCAGCAAGGGAGATGAGGCTGAATACAGGGCTATGGTAGGAAACTTTGTCACATGGTGTGAGCAGAATTATCTACAGCCTAATGTGAAAAAGACTAAGGAGCTGGTGGTAGACCTGAGGAGAGCTAAGGTACCGGTGACCCCTGTTTCCATCCAGTGCGTCAGTGTGGACATGGTGGAGGATTACAAATACCTGGGGATACAAATTGACAATAAACTAGACTGGTCAAAGAACACTGAGGGTGTCTACAAGAAGGGTCAGAGCCATCTCTATTACCTGAGGAGACTGAGGTCCTTTAACATCTGCCGGACGATGCTGAGGATGTTCTACGAGTCTGTGGTGGCCAGTGCTATCATGTTTGCTGTTGTGTGCTGGGGCTGCAGGCTGAGGGTAGCAGACACCAACAGAATCAACAAACTCATTCATAAGGCCAGTGATGTTGTGGGATGGAACTGGACTCTCTCACGGTGGTGTCTGAAAAGAGGATGCTGTCTAAGTTGCATGCCATCTTGGTCAATGTCTCCCATCCACTACATAATGTACTGGGTGGGCACAGGAGTACATTCAGCCAGAGACTAATTCCACCGAGATGCAGCACAGAGCGTCATAGGAAGTCATTCCTGCCTGTGGCCATCAAACTTTACAACTCCTCTCTTGGAGGGTCAGACACCCTGAGCCAATGGGCTGGTCCTGGACTTATTTCATAATTTACTGGCATAATTTACATATTACTATTTAACTATTTGTGGTTCTATTACTATTTATTATTTATGGTGCAAATGTAACGAAAACCAATTTCCCCCGGGATCAATAAAGTATGACTATGACTATGACCTCTCTCTCTCTCTCTCAGGAATAACTTGATGCAATGAGGTATTAGAAGCTAAGTGATTAATCTCATCGTGACATGAGTACTGCAATGGATATTGTCTGTTTGGCCAGTGTAGGTCAGCTACGGTCATATTGAATGGTGGGGCTGAGTGGCTAGATCCTGTTAGGAGTTCTTGTGCTCCTGTGAACCTATTCTCTAGGCATTTCCACCTCCTGTTTCAGCTCCATTCCCTTGGCTGGGCTAACAGGAGTTGAAAACAATCCTTAGTTATCTGCACTAAACACATGTTTGTGATAACAACTGTTTGCTGTACTCTAATTCCAAAAACTGGCATCATTGAAATCAACAAAGGTGAATTTAAGTAGCAGAACACATTGTGCAGCTGTTACGAAATATGCAAGTTTGGCACAAGCGACTGAGGATTAATGTCTATAAACTTTCTTAGCCTCACTTAATGCCATCTGCACAATAATAAATTCAATTTCACCTAATCAGAGCAGTCAAATGGATTTATAATAATGCATGGATCTCTTCAACTCTAATCTAATGGCTGAAGGAAGAAAGGCTACGTTAGTACATTGTTGATTTGCGTATTCAAGGTTGCATACCCCATTGTTTTCCAGTTGGCTCTTCATTTGTATATTCCCCATTCGATCCTTGATGTAGTTTCTGTCCATCCTTTCCCGTACTTGAATCATCTGTAAATAAAGTAAGCATTGAGGAATTATTGCATCAGATGGCAATTCCACATCATATATGACAGTGATATTAAAGCTGATTCTGATTCTTAATTGAGACAGAGTCACATACTACATCTGGGTTATAGACACATTTAGTTGTAAATTTCTGCATTTTGCTTTGAAAAAGTCATCTTCCAAAATTAACTGTCGGTTATTTCCATTGTAGAGCAGTACATGAAACTCAGACATCCCACCTCTCCCGGAAGTTCCAGGAGTCTCCCCGCATATTGATAGTGGCTCCCTGATGCCTGCAAATTATATACAATATCATGGAAATCAATTTTTTTGAGAGTGAGCGAGCGAGAGAAAGCAAGAGAGAGCGCGCGAGCGCGCCATGGGAGAGGGTTCCAAAAAAAAGAAAATGTAAAATGTACGTCACCCCAGAGTACACTAAAGTGTACCCCTGCCTAATAGGGGTCAAAATAATGACAGTGTTGCTCACTGCACTGTTTGCAACAGTGACTTTTCTATTGCCCGTGGTGGGTTAAGACTGTAAAAGACATGTTGAGGTGAGTTTAACAGGTGTCATTCATTCATTAGCATAGCTAACGTTATTTAAACTAGCTGGCTAGCTGCTCAGGAGCTACTCTATTGCAGACATCCCACCTCTTCCGGGAGTTCCGGGAGTCTCCCGCAAATTGATAGTGCTACCTCCCTGAAATGAGTTTTTGCAGGGTGGGATGTCTGGAAACTTCAAGCAAAGAATGAGTTTACAAGTAGCTAAATCTGACTGTACAAACTCTTCATGTCTGAGAATGAGGCAAAGGCATTGGCAGTGACATAGAATAGAGGAGAGGGAATAAACTAAACAGCAAGAATAAAAGGTAAAGGAAATAGATTTCAGAATGATTCAGATGGTTGTAAAGAAAAGAGAAAGTCATAGCACTGCAGTTCATTGTCAATATTAACATCACTTTTTATAGCCTCTACTAACATGAAGGACAAGGGCTTCAGGTGCATGTGAACACCACAATATCCAGCTTCCTTCCAAGCTGAACACCATCCTAAACTATCACTGCTACTTTATCATTTTTGGATCAAAGTCCAACCAACCAATCTTTAGTTTGAACCACCTTCCTCTTTGGCATGTAACAGGTTCAGGCACCTACGACCTGAACCTACCTTAAGACTGGTGGTTTGGAGACAGATGAAGCAATGTTATAACGTTATTGTCCTGTCTTTGCAACTCACTCCAAAATCATCTACAACAAGTAAAGGTAACTGTACTTATTTGAAATTGCAAATAAAAATTTCAGTGCTTATAGTCAACTTATTTAGGAGGCTTCTATGAAGCTGGATGTTGTGGTGTTCACAGGTGCCTGAACCTAATGCATGCCAAAGAGGCAGGTGATACAAACTAAGGATTGTTCCACTAGAGATGATATTATAAGCCACTTTCCTTATACAGTCCACTTGCTCTCCCCAAAAGAATGGCAAAGATGATGCCAGGAGTCCCTCTTTTAGGAGTTGTTTTTATTCTGGGCTAGCATACACCTAAAACAATTGTTTTTTCCTGACTTTGGATGTCTGATACCATGCCCTTAAGCCAATAGTTTTATTGGGGTGCCCAAAACGCATCTCCCACCAAACAGCCACAGGAACCAGTGTGAACCTTGATGGAATCTGTGTTCTTCCAGTTGCTCTCTCTTGGGCTATGGCAAGAATATGAAGATCTTACCAGTCTTCCTGTAGATGTATGGGGTCATATTGGTCCTGTTATATTAAATGACTATTTATAATTATGTTCTTCATGAACTTTCACTGGTTCTGAAGTAAAATTTATTACTAGGAACTAATGTCATGACAATGCCGTTTTGTTAATACATTAGAAATCAAATGTAAAACAACACCAGCTTTTATTAAACTGCATTTTGCAATCAGCTAAAGTTCAACAAAAATCTCAAGGCCACCTTTCCATAAGTAAATTGTCAGTTTATTTTGAGTTCCACATTAAATAAGAAAGAACTGATCTTTTATAATCATTTCCTTGACTAGAATTATTTTACTGGTACTGCACTAATTGTACTTACTTTGCTCCTAAATGGAGTCATATCTTTGTGGTTAAGTGCAGTCGATGTGAAACATTTCTTCTATAATTTTTAAAGTGTATCGCCCTCTACCGAAGGCATACATTTGCTGAGCTTTCTGTGGATGCCAACTTGTAATAGGTGTGATTATATCAAGGCCCATGATGTGTCTGGTCCTCATACAGTTCCCCTCCACTGCAGGCAGACATACTTAATCAAAGCAACAACCATAGACTCAAGAGGTTATACTCCCATGATTTAAGAAATAAGGTTGAGTTTTATATCCAGTTTCAGCAGGCAGTGAGCACCAATTTTCATTCCTACATGTCTCACAAAATTATCACTGTAGTGTTACACTAAAAATATAGCATAGTTTACCATTAGTAAGGCCTGGTGTTATGTGATGCTCTTGTTTGCCCTCATAGAATAGAATTGCTGTGGTATAAGATGTCACAACTTAGCCCATTGAATACAAGCCTGTCTCTGTAGTACATTCTAATCAGTACCGCTCCTCACAATCTCCTAAATAGTCATGAAAATTATTTTCAATTAAGACTCCATCAAATTCTAGAGCCACAGAGCACTACAGCACAGAAACAGACACTTTGGCCCATCTAGTCTGTGCTGACCTGTTTTTCTGCCCAGTGCCATCTATCTGCACCTGGTCTATAGCTCTCCATACCCCTATCATGAATGTGCCTATCCAAACTTCTTCTAAATGTTGCAGTTGGAGCTGCATCCCACCACTGTCAATGGCAGCTGATTCCACACTTGCACCAGCCTTTGAGTGAAGAAGTTACCCCCTCACATTCCCCTTAAATATTTCACCTTTCATCCTAAACCAGGGGGTTCCCAAACTTTTTTTATACCATGGACCCCTACCATTAACCGAGGGGTCCATGACCCAGGTTGGAAAACTCTGCTCTAAAAATATGACCTCTAGTCCTGGTCTTACCCAACCTCAATGAAAAAAATCTGCATGTAATTACCCTATCTGTACCCCTCATAATTGTGCTAAATTCTTTTTTGAAGGCCAAAACTAAAATACTGCAGAACTAGAAATCTGAAGTTAAAAAGGCAGATGCTCCACTCCATCAGTAAAAGTAGCCCAGAATTCAGTGAATCCTTAAGGATTAGCCTAGTTACTTCACATCTACCATCAGCAACACTCACAAACTTGAATGGTGACTCCTAACCCACTAAACAAGGAAAACTGAATCCAGTAGGTTCAGGGATTATGTCTTAATGTTTAAGTACACTTGCAATAAATCAGTAATTTTTAAATTACTTATTTTATATAGAATGATAGAGTCATAGAGTGCAACAGCACAGAAGTGATCCTTTTGGCACAGCCAGTCCGTGCTAACCTGTTGTTCCGCCTAGTCCCATCAACATGCAGCTGGACTATCGCCCACCATACTCCTCATGTTCAAACTTCTCTTAAATGTTGCAATCAATCCCACATCCACCACTTCCCACTGGCAGCTTGTTCCTTACTTGCACCACCCTCTGAGTGAATAAGTTTCCCCTCAGGTTCCCTTTAAATATTTCACTTTTCACCTTTAACCTATGACCTGAGTTCTAGTCTCATCCAGCCTCAGTGGAAAAGCCTGCTTGAATGAGCCCTATCTAAACCCCTCGCAATTTTGTATACCTCTATCAACAAATTAAAATCAATCAATAAAATATTACTTATTTTAATTAAGATTTTATAAGTCTTCTGAGAGCAGGAAAAACTAGGTTAAAGCTTTGACAGGCAGCAAGGCTCTGCTCCCAGTGAGATTCCTGTCGAAGGCTGGCAGAGCTTTCCAGGGATAAGGTTTCCTGGAGCCTCATTGTGACTTGGTAATTCCTCCCTTCAATAAATTCTGCCCTCCACATCTGGTCCAGGCGAACAGAGGTAGCCTATGTAAGACTGGGTAAGCCAGATCCAGCTAAATTCCCTCCACTGATGCTGCTTCAAGAACCTCGCCTGACCCACTGTGCATTTCGGCATCTTCAGCTTTATTTCCCTGTTGAAGATCCTGATTGACTCTGCTTCCACCACGCTTCTGAGCAGTGAGTTCTAGGTCACGAAGGCAAAGGGACTGTGAACGCTGAAATCTGTAACAAACATAGAATGCTGAAGGAGCTCAGCAGCTCAAGCAGCATTTATGGAGGCAAAAGGTGGAAAATGACGTTTCAGGTGAAGAATTTGCATCAGGATCGAGAGGGAACAGGAAGGACAGCCAGTACAGTATATTGTAGTATGCAGGTGTTGTGACTGTGACCGAAGCCACCAGAGAGACGTGGAAGCCGGTGGATGTAGAAATCTTTATTAAGCCACACAAGCAGGAACCATACAGAAGACACGCTTGGAAGAAGAAGCCAGCCTGGCTCAATATTATATGATATTTTTATATGCTTAAAGATTAAAGGTAACAGCAGGACAATTCTATAGTTACAATGTATCTACAATGCTTCCTTTGAATTACATAGAGTTTTCAAACATCTCCACCTTCACACCTATACTCCAGGCACCCAAAATGAATGTTAATTCCCACTGACTCTGGACCGCATTCAAGCGTATGCAGGCTTCTGAGGTCAAATAAAGTATTTCTTTGTTTGCAGTCAATCCCAAAACACGGCTCCAGGAAGACCATTGTTCAGAGCTGCATTTTAAATTTAATCTACAATCCATGTTCAGGTTTGAAGACTGGCTGCTGCTGAAATTAATATCTGCTATATACCATAACTCCAGAATATGCCCTTACATGGGGTAGGGGTTGGTTAGAGGCTGGCAGCTGATAGGTGGAAGCAGGTGGGGAAGGAATGATGGGCAAATGGAACCAGGTAGGGGGAGGGGATGAAAGGAGAAGAACACCAATTAGACAGGCAAGTGTGTGTGGGAGGACAGCAGCCTGCATTTGGGTTACATGAAATTGGAAAATTCAATATTTGCGCCATTGGGTTATACGGTACCCAAGCAGAATATGAGATGTTCTTTCACTTTGCACTTGGCCCTCTTTGTAGAAATGGAGAAAGTCGAGGACAGACAGGTCATTGTGGGACTGAGGAGAGTTACAATGATATGCAACTGGAAGCTTAAGGTGGCCTTTGTGGATAGAGTGCACATGCTTTACAGAACAGTTGCTTTGTCTACAATCATGATAATTTTCTTCCTATTCTCATCATGTTGAATATGTGAACCTTGATCCTTGGAATATGTATTAATGGGTGCAGCATTCTACCAACCTACCATATCAATCCCCTCAAGTTCCATCAGCTTTCTATTCAACCTTTACGATATAAACTTGTCCATGACGAACATGATGGGCACCGTGGTCGTCAAGGACAAGATCAGTTTGATCGCCAGTTCTCTCCGACTACAGGGAGAACAATCCTGGCCTTACCCATCAAAGGAAGATGGAGGAATGCCCAAAGCTCCTTCCTCCCTGTCAAGCAGTGCAGTTGCGATTTAGTTGTAACTCTATCAACTGAAAGGTGTGGCTTTAAGCTCCATTCCAAACACCCGATCACAATAGCTGAGCTGGCTAACTCCAGAGGTTCTGCACTACAAGATGTACTGTCTTTCACGTAAATCATTAAACCGAGGCATCATTTTGAAAAAAGTGTTCAGATTTCCTGTTGCTTGGCCATTTTAATTTCCAACCAACACCATTAAAACAACACTGTCACTGTGGGAATTTGTGAGTAAACTAACTACAATGTCTCCCATGGCTACAACAATAAGTGCACAAGTAATTCATTGGCTGAAAAATGGTTTAGGATGCCTTGTGCTGTGTAAACATGTTTTCCTTTATGTGGTGAAAAATTATATACTTCAACACAGATTGATGAAATTATAGGGAAGGCATATCAGCAACTATATTTCATTAGGAGCTTGAGGAGATTTGGTCTGTCACCAAAGACTCCAACAAATTTCTACAGATGTACCGTGGAGAGCATTCTAACTGAAAGCATCAGTTACATCACGTTCTGGTATTGAGGGGCCATAAACAGGATCGAAAAAAGCTACAGAGGGTTGCAACCCCAGCCAGCTCCACCATGGGCACTAGCCTCCCCAACACTGAGGACGTCTTCAACAGGCGATGACTCAAAAAGTTAGCATCCATTATTAAGGACCCCCATCACCCCGGGCATGCCCTCTTCTCATTGCTACCACCAGGAAGGAGGTACAGGAGACTGAAGACACACACTCAACATTTTAGGAACATATTCTTCCCCTCTGCCATCAGATTTATCAGGTTTCTGAACAGACAATGAACCAACTCAAGAACCTCACTATATTTTGCTTTCTTTTTGCACTACTGATTTAATTTTATGTATTTTTTCTTATTGTAATTTATAGTTTTCTTTTTATGTAATGCACGGTACTGCTGCCACAAAACAACAAATTTCATGACATATGTCAGTGATATTAAACCTGATTCTGATTGAAAAGTTTGTTACGTTATCAGAAAAGTTTGTTACGTTAGCAAAAAAGGAAACTTGTCAACATGCTCCCATGTAGAAATCCAAATGCTAATGAGCACCTCAGCTGTCCCAGCACACAGACACTATGAGAGACTCAAGGCTTACAATTTAAAACTACAATCTAACTATTTCATATTTCCTTATCTTAGGGCATTTAGTTTTCTGGCTGGCTTTGTCCTTACCAGTGGAAGAGGCTTTCCAGAAAGCCAGGTATTTTGTGCCAGACTGTAAAGGAGCTGACCTGTTTACGGAGAGTGTGGAAGAAGAAAACAAACTGCTCCTGTTGCGTTGCATTCTTCGTTACCTCTCAGCACGAGCCAAGCAGCGAGATTTTAAACGCAACTTGATTTGCAGCCAAAGCTTTGATGTGTGCTGAATTGCTGCCGTTGCTTTGATCTTCTAAAGATCCAACTCTGTGCGTAGCTCGCCTGCAGCCCCCTTCACCCTCTGAAAGAAACCTGTCCGAACTTTCCATGGCGCGGAGACCCGAAATGAGATTCAAAGTGGACAAAGAGGGGTGAACTCAGTCCCATTTACTGTCAATTTATATGGAGCTCTTCAAATAAGAACAAAGGCAAGATATTAAGGCCATTACTACTCCATTCAAGTAGGCCGGACATGATTTTTATATCAATTAAAAATGTTATTTAATAACTGAAATGACCCAGATCAGGATACACAGCCACAAACTTTCTTTTTAATATTTTAAGGCAAGTTGATTCTCTGCTTTGACTATGCTAGGCCAGATTTGAGCTCTTTGAAGTCAGGAGGCCTTTTAAGCCCCATTTCACAGATGATCCAGCTTTGCATAAATAAACACGCTGACCTTTGAACTCTAACTAGAGACCTGAGCGCACTTCAAAGGAATGGATGAAATGATCAACATGCATCATTAGGGCGACCCTCGCGCAACGGACCTGACAAGCTGAGCAGGGAAGGAAAAGGTGGGGGGGGGGCAGTTGGGTAGGGAGAAGATGATGGAAAGTGGCTTTAGGGGAGGGAGATACTGCGGAAGTCAAAACAAAAATACTAAAAACAAGGGGGAAAGCAATATAAGTAAGTCAGTTAAACAACCGTAATGGGGTGACTTTAGTAACAACTGTTTCACCTCCTGGAATATGTCAAATCTGTTGAGATAATTGAGTTTGACAGGTAAAAACAACAGGGTAAGCAATGAGGGCAGAGACAGGTTTTATTCACTTTAATTAAGTACTTGCTGTCCCTGACCATACGGTCTGTTCTCAATGATTGCCTCCAATCTCTTAATAATCCACTTTCTTCAGCAAGTCAGTGATTAAAACAAAATGCACACGCCAATCAGGAAAGTTAGGTGTGACTGTATCCAACTTCCCATGACTTCACCAATAATCTTCCAGCCCTGACTGCACGGTGGGGACAAAACCATATCCTTGTGTGCATACTTTCTGCAGAATGTTCTGTTCTTTGGGGAAGTGAAAGGCAATAACCAACACCAGCCTGAGCAGGCATTGCAATTGGCGAGGCGAAAGCATAGGAGGCATGGATAAGGGACAGCACAGTAGCATAGTGGTTAGCACAAGACTTTACAGCACCAGCAACCTTCGTTCAATTGGCGCCGCTGTCTGTAAGGAGTTTGTACGTTCTCCACGTTGCCCTTCCTTCTTGAGCTCCAGTTCCCTCCCACGTTCCAAAGATGTATGGGTTAGGAGGCTATTTGGTCACATGGGGGTAGTTGGCCAGCACAGGCTTGTCGGGCCAGAAGGACCTGCTACTGTGCTGTTTCTCCGAGAAACAACACCACCCCTGTGAAAGAATAGTCGCTATCTTTTACCTTGAATATATTTAAGGTGCAAGGAAGGAAGTTTAAAGGAGACATAAGGGGCAAATTTCTTTTTACACAGAGATGATAGGTGCCAGGAGCAGTCTGCCAGGGGTGGCAGTGGAAGTAGATAAACTATTTCAGAGGTTTTTAGATAGTCATGTTGGAAATGGAGGGTTGTGGATCGTGTGCTGGCTGAGAAACTTAACTCTGCATTCTGTTCAGCACACTTAATGTGGGCCAAAGGGCCTGTTACTGAGCAATGGTCTATGTCGATGCAAAGCGTTCAGCCACATTCTGAAAGTGTGGTGTGGTCAATCAATAGACATGCCTGAACGTAAGCACTAGCAGAACCATTGCCACTTGAGATGACAGAAGCACTGATGTGCATGAGAAAACAGTGTGAGACACTGAGATAGTCGGAAGTAAAGGTGCCAGTGGACATGGTGACTGGAGCCCTTTAGGCTCCATGTTGGGATACAGAGCTCAATCTATTCCCTAATGGATATTCATCCCCCTTTTGCCTCCTTGGGCATGACAGTGGTAATAACCTGGGAGCTCACCACATTTGCAACAGCATGCCAAGCACCCACTGCTGTCTGCACTGCAGCCTACCTCGGAGTGCACAGCGAGATCAAAAATTCTACAGTAGAAACAAATTCTCTCAGCCAGTTGTAGAGTGAGAGCATCTACCAAACTTGCAAGACATGTCATTTGGTGGAGGGGTGGGGGGTGGAATCACAAATAGAAATGACAGGCCCTGCATACAATTCCCCACTGAAATATACAGCTGATTTGTTTAACCTACTTACAACTCACTCCAGGGAGTGTAACACAAAACTCCAGGCTAAAACCCTACAGCAGTACTGAGGGAGACCTGCACTGTTGTGGGTAGTCTATAACACTATCTAGCAGGTCCAATTTTGACGACACCTGCGGGCCTTCCCCGGCACACCATTAGGCATATTGATTGTTAATGTAGATGACACATTCCACTGTATAGAAACACAGAAACATAGAAAATAGGAGCAGGAGTAGGCCATTCGGCCCTTCGAGCCTGCACCGCCATTTATTATGATCATGGCTGATCATCCAACTCAGAACCCCGCCCCAGCCTTCCCTCCATACCCCCTGACCCCCGTAGCCACAAGGGCCATATCTAACTCCCTCTTAAATATAGCCAATGAACTGGACTCAACTGTTTCCTGTGGCAGAGAATTCCACAGATTCACCACTCTCTGTGTGAAGAAGTTTTTCCTAATCTCGGTCCTAAAAGGCTTCCCCTCTATCCTCAAACTGTGGCCCCTCGTTCTGGACTTCCCCAACATCGGGAACAATCTTCCTGCATCTAGCCTGTCCAATCCCTTTAGGATCTTATACGTTTCAATCAGATCCCCCCTCAATCTCCTAAATTCCAACGAGTACAAGCCCAGTTCATCCAGTCTTTCATCATATGAAAGTCCTGCCATCCCAGGAATCAATCTGGTGAACCTTCTCTGTACTCCCTCTATGGCAAGGATGTCTTTCCTCAGATTAGGGGACCAAAACTGCACACAATACTCCAGGTGTGGTCTCACCAAGGCCTTGTACAACTGCAGTAGTACCTCCCTGCTCCTGTACTCGAATCCTCTCGCTATAAATGCCAGCATACCATTCGCCTTTTTCACCGCCTGCTGTACCTGCATGCCCACTTTCAATGACTGGTGTATAATGACACCCAGGTCTCGTTGCACCTCCCTTTTTTCCTAATCGGCCACCATTCAGATAATAATCTGTTTTCCTATTTTTGCCACCAAAGTGGATAACTTCACATTTATCCACATTAAATTGCATCTGCCATGAATTTTCCCACTCACCCAACCTATCCAAGTCACCCTGCATCCTCTTAGCATCCTCCTCACAGCTAACACTGCCACCCAGCTTCGTGTCATCCGCAAACTTGGAGATGCTGCATTTAATTCCCTCATCCAAGTCATTAATATATATTGTAAACAACTGGGGTCCCAGCACTGAGCCTTGCGGTACCCCACTAGTCACCGCCTGCCATTCTGAAAAGGTCCCGTTTATTCCCACTCTTTGCTTCCTGTCTGCTAACCAACTCTCCACCCACACCAATACCTTACCCCCAATACCGCGTGCTTTAAGTTTGCACACTAATCTCCTGTGTGGGACCTTGTCAAAAGCCTTCTGAAAATCCAAATATACCACATCCACTGGTTCTCCCCTATCCACTCTACTAGTTACATCCTCAAAAAATTCTATGAGATTCATCAGACATGATTTTCCTTTCACAAATCCATGCTGACTTTGTCCGATCATTTCACCGCTTCCCAAATGTGCTGTTATCACATCCTTGATAACTGACTCCAGCAGTTTCCCCACCACCGACGTTAGGCTAACCGGTCTATAATTCCCCGGTTTCTCTCTCCCTCCTTTTTTAAAAAGTGGAGTTACATTAGCCACCCTCCAATCCTCAGGAACTAGTCCAGAATCTAACGAGTTTTGAAAAATTATCACTAATGCATCCACTATTTCTTGGGCTACTTCCTTAAGCACTCTGGGATGCAGACCATCTGGCCCTGGGGATTTATCTGCCTTCAATCCCTTCAATTTACTTAACACCACTTCCCTACTAACATGTATTTCGCTCAGTTCCTCCATCTCACTGGACCCTCTGTCCCCTACTATTTCTGGAAGATTATTTATGTCCTCCTTAGTGAAGACAGAACCAAAGTAATTATTCAATTGGTCTGCCATGTCCTTGCTCCCCATAATCAATTCACCTGTTTCTGTCTGCAGGGGACCTACATTTGTTTTTACCAGTCTTTTCCTTTTTACATATCTATAAAAGCTTTTACAGTCCGTTTTTATGTTGCCTGCCAGTTTTCTCTCATAATCTTTTTTCCCCTTCCTAATTAAGCCCTTTGTCCTCCTCTGCTGAACTCTGAATTTCTCCCAGTCCTCAGGTGAGCCACTTTCTCTGGCTAATTTGTATGCTTCTTCTTTGGAATTGATACTATCCCTAATTTCTCTTGTCAGCCACGGGTGCACTACCTTCCTTGATTTATTCTTTTGCCAAACTGGGATGAACATTAGTTGCAGTTCATCCATGCAACCTTTAAATGCCTGCCATTGCATATCCATGTATGTGTCAATATATACATGATAAATAAATTTGTAGTGCCTGCACTGTTTTGTGCACTTCATGCAGTCCTGAATAGGTCTGTACGTGTTTTTTCTTACGTAGTTCAGTGTAGTTTTGTATTGTTTCATGTAGCACCATGGTCCTGGAAAACGTTGTCTCATTTTTACTATGTTCTGTACCAGCAGTTATGGTTGAAATGACAATAAAATGTGACGATTTGAACCTCGAATCTTCTTGTATCAACTATCCATTAAAGGTACAAGACACTATTTTGAAAATCACTTGGAATCCAAGTCTACATTTATTCCTTTACCAAGTTTATTAAATATACTGATGCACGGTCTTGGCCCAAAACATCAACTCTTTATTCAAATGCTGCCTGACCTGCTGAGTTCCTCCAGCATTTTGTGTGTCTGTGTATTAAATATGCTGTTGCTTATGGTAGCTTGTCAAGTTTCCTATTTTGCAACAGCAACTACTCTGCAGATATACTTCACTGGCAGAAGAGTGATGTCTGTATTAATAAAGTTTTTCTTTTGGTTCTATAGTGTGGAAATGTTTAATTCTACAAAGAGAAGGTCACAGAGAAAATTACCTCGTAACCCTTCAATAATTTTACTCTCAAACAACTGCATAGAGGCTCACTGCTTAATTACATGAATGCTGTGTGGGTGTAATTGGTAATCGCTTATAACAGTCCATTAAGATTGAGAACACCGATACCGTCATTTTAGGGATTAAAACATTTTATCATGATTTTCTTGACTAGAAGCTTAATCTTTAACATAGAAAATAGGTGCAGGAGTAGGCCATTCGGCCCTTCGAGCCTGCACCGCCATTTATTATGATCATGGCTGATCATCCAACTCAGAACCCCGCCCCAGCCTTCCCTCCATACCCCCTGACCCCCGTAGCCACAAGGGCCATATCTAACTCCCTCTTAAATATAGCCAATGAACTGGACTCAACTGTTTCCTGTGGCAGAGAATTCCACAGATTCACCACTCTCTGTGTGAAGAAGTTTTTCCTAATCTCGGTCCTAAAAGGCTTCCCCTCTATCCTCAAACTGTGGCCCCTCGTTCTGGACTTCCCCAACATCGGGAACAATCTTCCTGCATCTAGCCTGTCCAATCCCTTTAGGATCTTATACGTTTCAATCAGATCCCCCCTCAATCTTCTAAATTCCAACGAGTACAAGCCCAGTTCATCCAGTCTTTCTTCATATGAAAGTCCTGCCATCCCAGGAATCAATCTGGTGAACCTTCTCTGTACTCCCTCTATGGCAAGGATGTCTTTCCTCAGATTAGGGGACCAAAACTGCACACAATACTCCAGGTGTGGTCTCACCAAGGCCTTGTACAACTGCAGTAGTACCTCCCTGCTCCTGTGCTCGAATCCTCTCGCTATAAATGCCAGCATACCATTCGCCTTTTTCACCGCCTGCTGTACCTGCATGCCCACTTTCAATGACTGGTGTATAATGACACCCAGGTCTCGTTGCACCTCCCTTTTTTCCTAATCGGCCACCATTCAGATAATAATCTGTTTTCCTATTTTTGCCACCAAAGTGGATAACTTCACATTTATCCACATTAAATTGCATCTGCCATGAATTTTCCCACTCACCCAACCTATCCAAGTCACCCTGCATCCTCTTAGCATCCTCCTCACAGCTAACACTGCCACCCAGCTTCGTGTCATCCGCAAACTTGGAGATGCTGCATTTAATTCCCCCATCCAAGTCATTAATATATATTGTAAACAACTGGGGTCCCAGCACTGAGCCTTGCGGTACCCCACTAGTCACCGCCTGCCATTCTGAAAAGGTCCCGTTTATTCCCACTCTTTGCTTCCTGTCTGCTAACCAACTCTCCACCCACACCAATACCTTACCCCCAATACCGCGTGCTTTAAGTTTGCACACTAATCTCCTGTGTGGGACCTTGTCAAAAGCCTTCTGAAAATCCAAATATACCACATCCACTGGTTCTCCCCTATCCACTCTACTAGTTACATCCTCAAAAAATTCTATGAGATTCGTCAGACATGATTTTCCTTTCACAAATCCATGCTGACTTTGTCCGATCATTTCACCACTTCCCAAATGTGCTGTTGTCACATCCTTGATAACTGACTCCAGCAGTTTCCCCACCACCGACGTTAGGCTAACCGGTCTATAATTCCCCGGTTTCTCTCTCCCTCCTTTTTTAAAAAGTGGAGTTACATTAGCCACCCTCCAATCCTCAGGAACTAGTCCAGAATCTAACGAGTTTTGAAAAATTATCACTAATGCATCCACTATTTCTTAAGAGTATTATAGTTGATAAAAACCGAGTAAATTTCAGGATTTTTAATGAAACTCAACTGGATGGGAACTTGATGGGCTGCACTTTTTTCTCAGGATCCATAAATATTCTTGGCCTCCATTATAGAAGGCAAGATGTGTCCTCTCATAACAAGCAAGAAATGCAACAACTATGAGTCGGGCCGAATGGCCTGTTTCTGTATTGTCATATTCTACGACTCTGTAACTTCCATACTGGTAGAAACGAGTTAAGATGTTATTTAGGGATGGTGTCCAGGAACAGATGATAAGCCGCACTCAGATAAAATAAAGGCCCAGATAGGCATTGGAGATGCCCCTATGTCAGGTGGATTTCCCATGAAGCTGACAAAGCAGTTACATTGTGAACTCCTGAAAATCTTGCAAAGACCCTTCACAATTATTATCAGTAACATTCAAACTCTATTTCTGCTTTATTATTGAAGATTAGTTTTATTTGTCACATATACGAGACATACAGTGAAACGCATCACTGACGTCAAAGACCAATGCAGTCTGAAAATGTGCTGGTAGCTGCCCACAAGTGTCATCATGCTTCTGGCAGCAACACAGATTGCCCATAATATACTAACCCTAGCCTGGACGTCTTTGGAGTGTGGGAGGAAACTGCAGCACCCAGAGATACATGTGGTGACGGGGAGAACGTATAAACCCCTTACTGACAGCAGCAGGAATTGATCCATGATCGCTGGCACTGTAAAGCATTATGTTACCATGTTGTGCTCATTTATATCCCTACATTTATGTACCATCATACAAAACCAGGCTATTCAGTCCGTCTGAGTCCTTTCTGCTTTCTGGCAGAGCAATCTTATCAATACCACCACCACCACCACCCAACTTCTCTCTCAGATCTACAGCTCATTCTTTCTCACAAGCCCCAACTCCTCTTTGAGTCTTTTGGTATTTATCTACACAAGGGGTAATTTATAGAAGCTAATTAAAACATCTTTGGGATGACGGATGAATTCGGAGCACCCGGAAGAAGCTCACGTAATTGCAGGGAGAATGTGCAAACTCTGTACAGTCATCACTTGGTATCAGCATCGAGTCTGGGTTTCTGAAGCTGTGAGACACCTATACAAACCAGAAACCAAAGTTTGCAGCCCCAGTAGACTATATTCATACATATATGCATATGGTCCAAATGAATGGAAAAGCAAAGGCAAAACAGTTGCTGGAAACCTGCAATAAAAATGCTGCAACTACTCAGCAAAACACTCAACACCTGTGCAGCATGAAAAAGTGTTAATGCTTCAGCTCGATGAACGTTCCTGAGAATGCCAAGACCTTCGATTTGTTCTGATGCAATGTCATCTATCTGTCTCTCTCTCCACAGGCATGTGGTGTATCTGAGCATTTGCTGCTTGAGGCTCCAAATCAATAGTGAGCAGAACATAACAATGGAGATGCTTTTAGACATGTTTTTGCACGGATAATTCAACCCCTGAAGGCAGGGCCGGATTAAGCTAGTGCAGGGCCTGTAGCATATGATATAAAGGGGCCCTAAATTTTCAAAATGCACAAAAGTATTAAAACATAAATTATTTACTTGCATAATAAAGTAATTCAATATTTTCATTTGCTATACAGCCAGATAATATGACAAATGTCTGACACTTCAGTAATAGCATTACTTACATGTAGGTATCAATTTCAAATGTCAAAAGTAACAAAACTACAATTTAAAAGTTACATTTTCTAGATTTAGCATGAGCAAATTTATTGATGATACTGGAAATGTCTATTTCATGCAGAAGTTCATGTTTAATGCTCGTAGAGTGAAATTGTTCAATCTGTTTTGACCCATGGTGTTCCTTAGTTCATTTTTAATCCTATTCAGTTTTGAAAATGAGCGTTCTCCACTGCAGTTGGTAAGCATGAGTGACAAATAGATGCACAAGGCATTTTCTACATTTGGAAAACATGACTCCAAAGAATTGTCAGTTATCAAACGGTACAACTGTAACTCTACAAGGTCTTGTTTGGCGCCAATATGAGAAGCAAGATCTGTTTTCAACAGTTCAGTAAACTGCACAAATTCTTCATCAAGACTTTCTTCCAGATCTTCCGGATTTGATTTAATAAGATTTGATGACCTCTTTACAATCTCTGCAGGTGTAAATGACTGTAACTGATGAAGGAATCCAAAAACACCATTCACCTTTAGATAAGCTTTCTGCCTTTTTGACAGGACAGAAAGCAAGCTGTCAATATTGGCAAGAAATGTTCAGCTTTTAAACTTCTGAAAAGGTGTTTGCGATTCAACAAGTAGATCAAGAGTGCTGGTGCCACTGAAATCATCATACACGCGATTTTGCTTGTGTTTTCTTCGAGTTTGCTGTTGATAATCTTCACACTTGGTCAGATCCTTGGCTTTTTGCTCAATGTCTGAAAAAGTAGACCGCATAGCTTGAATATATCTATGCAGGGATTCATAGAGTGCACAAGCTGTGTTCAAGTCTTGGCCAGAAGATTGCAAAGAAGCACTGGTCATTTGAAAACGCTGTAATACCTGATCCCACAATACGACCATTATTCCTGTTTCCAACTTCATCATGGTTGAAAGTAGTCCACGAGCCTGTTGTCGACACTCTGCCTTCTGATTATTGTTATTTGAAATGTCATCCAAGACTTGCTTTATTGCAGAAAAGCTGTGTAAAAGTGCTTTTGTTGCATCTGCACGAGCTGACCACCTGGTATCTGACATTCTTTTCACAATGGGCAAATGAGCACCACCATCAGATAATGCAGCAGAAAGGAGATCCCACCAATAAGTAGAAGGAGAAAAAAATGTGTACAGGCTTTCTACAAATTGAAAGAAAATTAATGCTTCTTGACAACATTCAGCAGCACATTTTCCAATCAAATTTAGTGAATGTGCAAAACATGGAATGTAATCCGCAAACTCATTCAGCTCTTTAATTCGCGCTTGTAAGCCACTATACTTGCCACTCATGTTGCTGGCATTGTCACAACTTTGACCACGACAGTCTTTTATATCAATGTCATTTTCCTTTAAAAGGTCAAGTAAACTCTGAGCGAGCTGTTCAGCACTATGACCTTCCATATCCAAAATTTTCACAAATCTTTCAACTGGTCCAGATGGCAAAACATAGCGCACAGTCAAAATCAGCTGGTCCATATTAGATATATCCGGAGTAGAATTCAATGAAACAGAATAATACTTGTATGTCTTCACTTCACCGACAAGGTGATCCAGTATGCTGGATCCAATCAGATTGATGAATTCCTCACATGTTGTTTTAGATAGGTATGATTTATGTCCCCTTCCTTTGTTTGCATGAGCATTTATATGCTCTGCAAGAAAAGGGTCAAACTTGGCCGGTAATTCGAACAACCCCAAGTAATTTCCATTATGAGGAGAGCCAACAGTTTCATCACTACCACGAAATGAAAGGCCTCGTCCTGCTAAAAACTTTACAACTTCAATTATTCACTCTAGAAGTGTACACCAATACTTTTGTTCAGTCTCCATTTCTTTCACAAGGTGGGAATCGACACATTTAACTTTGTTTTTGCGCATCGACAGTAAAATGAAAGCTTGTCTATGTGAGGAACTTTCTTCATGTCGACGTAATAGATTGCTTGCATTTTTCCAGTCATTAAACCCCTCTTCACTAAACTTTGATGAACATCCTGAAGTCATAACCTTGCATGAGAAACAGAATAGGCTTCCTTTGCTTTCTGAATAGCATAACCAATTTCTTGCATGTTGCTTGTTTGTAGGTTTATGAACATATGTAAAATAAGAGTTCTGACAGTGCCGAGGTTTCTTTTCATTGTCATACAATCGCATGGATGAAGAGAAGTCACTCTCAGCATATTGACATTCATCACTTCCCTTGGCTATCCAATATTCATGATCACAATCATCTAGATTGTTTGGCCATTCACCAATATCATTAGAGTACTTGTTCTTTTCACTTGTTCTTTCCCACTCAATGGATGCTGACTGTTGCAGTATCACGCCTTCTGCCACACTAGTACTAGTTGTTCCTAAATTTACAGCTTCTGCCATTATAGCACCATCACCATCTCCATGAACATCAAAATATTCTGTCAACTTACGTGTGTTTGATATCACAAGTTGGTCTCCTCTTTCTTTTTCTTCCTTCGCTTTACGTTTTGCACTTCCGGAAGCATAATGATGTCCAATATCTCTGGCTCGATTGATCATTGCTATCTACATGAAAACAACAACGGTGCCAGATCATCGTTGTTGTGGCGTGGATGAAATCACAGAGCACTGCGTTACCGGTAGGTACAAGGCAGTTTCTTTATTCGACAAAACAAGGTTACAGCAGGCAGAGACCCCTGGCAGAACAGGTCTAACCACCTTGTGATTGAGGCTCGATATTTATTTGCTAAGCTCAAAGGATAGTTCATAGTTACAAGTATAGGCAATTCTTTGAAGTTTTCACATCTTTTGATTAAATTCATTCTACCAGTGCCCAAGCTGACATTCATGGCCTTTAGGAATGCAAGTTAAAATCCATAATACATTATTTGGTATGTTACGTGCTAACATAGAGGACAATTCATATTCAAAAAGCTTAGATATGGTGTCTTCGCAAGTACCTGTAAACTTAACATTCTTGTCTCAGAGGTGCCGCACCAGAGAAGCATTGTTACAAATGAAACTGGGTTCACAGCTTTTAGGAAATGCATTGTTATGAACTCAATCCACAGTACTTTGTCAAAGAGCAGAAGACTGATGGCTGAAGTCATTTATTTAAGTGTAAATGAATCATCTACCCAAAACTCACTGTAACAGTTGTGAGAATATGGTGAGAAGATGCCGATTTCACCAGACTGCAGCTTGCAAGCATTTAGTGCGGGCGGGGCCCTTGAAAATGTGGGGCCTGCAGCAAATGCTACTTTTGCTCCTAGGTTAATCCGGCCCTGCCTGAAGGGGAACCTAATCTGCAGTAAACTTGACCAAGGCCACCTATTCATCGGATTGCAAATGACAGGCTTCCTCTCCAGTTTTGTGGACTAAGTAGCGAATGAGGCCAATATGGATACCACAGACACATCCATGGACTAGGCAGGAGCTTCCTGACCAGGGAGGCGCATATGTAGTTGGAAAGGTGGTGCATTCCTTCTTCTCTATAGCATCTGTGTGCTCTGTGCATGGACTTGGGGCTCTCAATGCCACCTCAAATGCTCCTTCTCCATTCTGGGCAGTCATTGTCCAACGTGTTCTTCAATTTCATCTCACAATTGCCCCGGTATCAGTTCCCCTTATATATGGAGAATTCCATATTTGAATAGCCTTTGGGCTACTGCACAGGATTGAAATAAGCTGCAGAGAGTTGTAAAGTTAGTCAGCTCCATCATGTGTAGTATCCAGGACATCTTCAAAGAGCGATGCCTCAAAAAGGCAGCTTCCAGTGTTAAGGACTCCCATCACCCAGGTCATGCCTTGTTCTCATAGTTAACATCAGGAAGGAGGTACAGAAGTGTGAAGGGATACACTCAATCACACAGGAACAGCTTCTTCCCTTCTGCCATCTGATTTCTGAATAGACATTGAACCCATAAACACCACCTCACTAATTTTATTACTACTTTTGCACTATTTATTTAATTTAACTATTTTATATATACTTACTGTAATTCACAGTTTTTTCTCTATTACTAAGTATTGTATTGTACCGCTGCTGCAAAGCCAACAAATTTCGCAACATATACCAGCGATATTAAACCTGATTCTGAGTCTGAAAGCTACTTAGCAATTACTATCATATATGACTGACCTCTCAGTTAAAGATAGCAGCCTCCATTTCTTGATTTCCTCCAACAAGAATTAAAGTCCTTTCAATACCAAATGCTTTTAATGTTTTAGCCATCCAGATTAGATGGCAGTGAAGGCCAAGTCATTGGGTATATTTGAAGCAGAGGTTGATAGGTTCTTGATTAGTAAGTGTGTCAAAGGTTACTGGGTGAAGGCAGGAGAGGGATAATAAATCAACCATGATTGGATGGCAGAACAGACTCGATGGGCTGAATGACCTAATTCTGCTCCTATATCCTATGGTCTAAAAGATTAGAAATCTGTTTCTGCAAAATGTTCTCATAATTTACTTAATTCCCAATATAATTCATGGTATAGCTCATGGGCTTTCGCCAGATATCTTTCCTGAGGTGCAGTGGTCAGATGTAGAAGTTGGGGTTTATACACCTGAAACGTAACACCCTCAAGTTTCAATCCAAACCCTCCTGAGTTAATGTGACACTGACATTACTATTGCCAAATACAGATATGGGAAAGCGTGGTGGCAACTCCTTCAAGCTTCATCAACAGTGTCTTCATAGTCACGCACTGATTACAATATGATTGATAACTCCAGTCCCGTCAGCAGGGATTTATAAAGTAACATGTTAATCCTGTTGTGTTAGGAATACACAGTGATTCTTGTTGAATGAAATCATTAACCAGCAAATCTGCTTCAAAACCTCATAGGGCCATTCACCAAATATGTTGGTCTTTCCTACCTCATTGTGATTAAGGTTAGGTTGTCACTCACACCTTGATAGCAAAGGGCAGAGCTGGCGCCAACGGGGTTTGGTTACGCTTGAGTGAATACAATAAAAGTACACCTGAATTATATCATTAGCATCACAGATAAACACATCAAACAAAAGGAAATGTCACGTTAGACAACTTTGTTCTGTCATGCAAATATTTAGCAAAAAGCCTTCTTGTGTTAAAGCCACTTTCATCTGTCTATAATTTTGAGTGTATAACTGCATATTAATGACAAGCACACCGATGGAAAATATTAAAGGGGGTTGTGCCATGCAAAATATCAAAGGGGCAGCCGTTTTGTGCTTCTGGAGTGGGAAGCTCCTTAAATTTCAGATGATGGAAATGATCAAGGCAGGCATAGTGCTCATCAAACACCTTTTCGTTCTCCTCCTGCTGTGCATTCTGTGTTCCAGGTTCAGCATTTATAAGGACCACTGGGCAGAGAGCAAGAGACAAAAGAGGCTGCAGATATGCCGGCATCTGGAGCAACACACAAAGCGCAGGAGGAACTCAGCAGGTCAGGCAGCATCTGTGGAGGGGAGTGGACAGTTGGTGCTTCGGGCCAAGACCCTCTCTCTGGTCTAGCTGAAAGGTCTCGACCTGAAACATTGACTGTCCCATTTCTTCTACAGACGCCACCTGGCCCTCATGGTTCTTCCAGAACTTTGTGAGTTGGGGCAAAGAGTGGCCTGGAACATTTTTTAGGACTTCATGCAACTCAAGAAGTGTTTGGATGAACATTGGTTGTCTATCAGTCATTCTTGTGTGTGGTTTTTCATTGATTCTATTGTATTTCTTTTCTCTACTGTGAATGCCTGCGAGAAATTCATTATAGTATATGTTAACATATTAAAGTATGGTGATTTATGTGTACTTTGATACTAAATTTTCTTTAAACTTTGAACTTTTTGAATTCTCTCTCCATATAACCAGCAACAAACAATCTGCTAGACGAACTTAGATGACAAAGCAGCATTCGTAGTAGGAAATCAATTTCTTTCTCTCCCAGATGCTGCTTAACCTGTTGTGTTTCTCCAGCAGATTATTTGATGCTCCAGTTGCCGGCATACCTGCACTCCCTAAAGGTTTCTATTTTCATTTCATATTTTTTAAATGAGTGAATTCTTTACCCCAAACAAAAGTCAGCTGTAAAGAATAATTTCAGCTTGACTTAGCCATCTCTAAGCAAAAGGAGAACAAAATACTTTTCATAGATGCACACAAAAACTGCTGGCGGAACTCAGCAGGTCAGGCAGCATCTATGGAGGGAAATGAGTAAACAGTCGATGTTTCGGGCCGAGACCCTTCATCAGGACTGGAAAACGAGGCGGAAGACGCCAGAATGAAGAGGTGGGAGGTGGGGAAGGAGAACAGCTAGGAGGTGATAGGTGAAGTCCGGTGGGTAGGAAAGGGAAAGGACTGAAGAGGAAGGAATCCGATAGGAGAGTAGACTGGACCATAGGAGAAAAGGAAGGAGGTGATGGGCAGGTGCGAAGAGGTAAGAGGCCAGAGTGGGGAATAGAAGAAGAGGTGAGGGGGAGGGATTATTTTTTACCAGAAGGAGAAAGCAATGGTGAATGGACAGTGCCACACATCTCTAAAACATTGTTTCATCCACAATTTCAATCCTATAATCGGGCTAGAAAAGGGCACTGCCAATAAAGCTGGGACTCAACAAGTGGCCCCTATTAGAAAGTACCATGCATAAGAAACACGTGGCAACAGCAGGCTTACAGAGCTGGCCGTATCCATGAAGGCTGGCATCTCCTTGGATTACAAAACCAGAGGACACAGCAAGTAAAGGAGTATTTGGGTTGTTGCAACAGCTCTTAAGAGTTTTGTCCAGATATATACATCATCTTGTCTCCCTGCATGGTTCAGTTTCACCTGCTCCATCTGTTTGTACGTAGCCTTGTTCAAGCTCATCTCTCAACACCCTGCTTAAGGTTTCAACAGAATTTTAAAAATGTGGGCCAGATGTAGCCTGACATAACCTCTGGAACTATTTCCTGCATTAAAAAAAACAAATGTATCAGTTTTCCATTGATTTATGTCCTGGGTTTGTTTTACAAGAAAGTAGGGGGCTGAATCAAAGCTCATTCAATTAGGCTCATGGAGTCCAGTCTCTGCTTGGGATAGATGTCACCACTGAAGCTGCACGTGAGCCCCTGCATCTGGGGAACAGTGCAACTGCAAACATAAAGACCCAGGCAATGCGAATCATCTCATTTAAGTGACCCCTTCAATCACCAGGCAATGTATCACTTGTCTGGAGTATTATTGAATCTTAAATTACCACCGTTTATTGACCCTTTGGGCTTTTTAATAATTAAATCTCTTAGTAGTGATTACTTCAGCTATTATAAAAAACCCAAATATTTTGCAGTAATCAATTGGTACCATTTTGTACACGTTTAGAACAAAACATTGTACTGAACATATTTTTTTAAATGGTTTAAAACATTGAACAAAAGTTTAGTGAATCTGGTTTGCCTCCACTGGTTAGCAAAGTTGAACCTGTTTAATCCACAGTCAGTAGCCATATTATTAAGTACACCTCTGCACCTGTTCATTAATACAAATATCAAGTCAGATGATCATGTGGCAGCAAACTCAATGCATAAAAGCATGCAGACATGGTCGAGAGGTTCAGTTGTTGCTCAGACCAGATGTCAATATGGGGGAAGAAATGTGATCTAATTACTTTGACCGTGGAATAATTCTTGGTGCTAGATAGGGAGGTTTGAGTGTCTCAGAAACTGCTGATCTCCTGGGATTTTCCACATAACAATCTCTAGAGTTTACAGATGATAGTGGGAAAAACAAAAAGCATCTAGTGAGCTGCAGTTCTGTGGGCAAAAATGCCGTGTCAATGTGAGAGGTCAGGGGAGAATGGCCAGACTGGTTCAAGCTGACAGGAAGGCAACAGTAACTCAAATAACCACGTTTTAAAACGGTGGTGTGCAGAACAGCATCTCTGAATGGACAACACGTCAAACCTTGAAGTGGATGGGCTACAGCAGCAGAAGACCTCACCGGGTTCCACTCCTGCACCTAATAGGGCCTCTGAGAGTAAGTGATCAAATTGCTCGATCAATACAGCTGACAAACTTGCCCTTGCTCACGGTCATGCTAATCTTCTCTGTGATGTTCTAATGTTAGCCTCCACCAGGGACTGAACCAGGGATCTCTGACATGTTAAAATAGCTGACAAAGGCATGTCGGACAAATGAGGTGAAAGTGTATCTGCTAACCCTAACTTCCCCTCTATGCAGAATATTGGAATGGGACACTTATTGAGACTGGATTCCCCTCAAGTTTGCTCCCAATCAAGGCACACAAGTTATCATGCTGTCACTCATCCAGAAAATAATTATTGGATGGTGTCATTGCTTGTGCCATCTATTTTAAAGTTACTGACATTTGTTCGCAAAGATGGATTTTCATCGCTGGTAGCATCGTGATGCTGCTGAATCGGACTGGAATTCTAGTGATGTGATTGGCAGGGACAGCCGTAGATCAACAACAACGTGAATGCATGAAACAGGACTGCACTGTGACTGATCTGTGCTGCAACAGCATAAATAACCCAAGGATGGATAGCAAGCCAGAGCAAACTCGGGCAACCTCTGTGGCAACTGCGTCTTTAACACCTACGGATCTGACTTGGGTTTGAAGTCCTCACTTACAATGAAGTTGAACTCTTTCATCCCAGCACCATCTCATTGGGTATGACTTTGAGACAGTGACACCTTTGAGATCAAATGGTTACTAGCCATGTGCAGGCGAGAATCTGCTTTCAACAAGGTTCAGGTTTTCACACACACGTGCACTGTGATCGGCCATCTGACCTTTGAAGCAACATGTTCCTTTTTTAAACATAGGGTCCTATTAAAAATTTCTTGATAAATCACTACTGCAGCAATAAATTTGGAATGAGCAATCTTGGTTGATAGGTTTTCAAATCTAACAGATTCGTGTAGAGGAAAATTTTACCGTCATAACTGCAGTACATCTAATGAGCCAATTATTAAACAGGAGTAACCAAAGACAATTCTTTAGAAAATGCTAACTTTGAAGAATTAGCAACAATATAAAGCTAAGTGTGTGTGCAGATTCTAATCATGATATCCCTTATTTGTTGAAAATCACTGATATAAACACAAATGACAGGTTTAAGGCGAAAGTTAAGGGTCATTTGCGCCTGTAATCAGTGAGAAGCGGACTCTGGGTCTCCAGAGAGAATAAGATGGTAACTGAACTGCCTTGGCCTACAGTCTTCTCACGAATTGGAGTTAAAATTATTTGTTAAAGATAGGATGCAAGCAAGACACTTCAAACAGAAAGCATTTGACATATGAACTTGGGCATGAGAAGGATTACTGGATTTGAAAGCATTAAATGCTGTAATGCTATGAGCTTCTTTGGTCTCTTCTCCCATGTTCTTGTCTGCAGCTGCTCCATGTAACTTTAGCAAACATCAAGGAGTGAATTGGGACTTACTGAATTAAAATATCTTGCATGCTTTCTGCTTCGAGTTCTCTTTGAAATGAATGTCAGCCTTCAGAAACCGTCGTGCAGTTTTATGTCTTTTGCTTCAGGAATGACGCAAAAAAAAATCTCTATTAATGTTCCAGGAAATTGGGGTTTAGGGTACCAATGGCGAAGAAAGATTGGAAAGGGAAAACAACTGCCAAGAGGGAGTGCTTATTTTGTCAGCTTGTTGAAATTCTGCTACAGTCCAACTTTTCCACCAATCTATTTGATGAATAGAAGCAGAGCATATTACTGAAATAACTAAGCCCTGATGAAAGCTACCAGAATTTTATCCAAAACCGTAGCAGTTTTTCTTGCCTATTCAGTGCTAAACTGACCCATGTATGTGTGTGAAAGTCTCTGTTAAATTTAGTTGAGCATTGATTAGGACTACCTTAGATCTAATTTCATCTAGGAAGACTTTACTCACTCTATTTTTAGATTTTATCCATTTTGCGGTCGCTGCATCAACCTTCTTCATATTTGAAAGGAACGCAACCTTCATCAGGTGCAACTTACGTTATTTTCCTGTCACTCCATCGAAGAGCTACCTGAGTACAGTCAGCAAATAGACCTCTGCCCACCCATTTGTGATGGCAATCTGCATTAGACCACTATTATCTCTTGATATTCTTAAGCTTCCGTGAGTTGAACAAAGTTGAACAAAATAGCTTTTCAGTTGGAAGGTTCCTGGCTCAAATCCCACTCATAAATTTGAGTGCAGAAAGACGGGCTGATACTTCGGCCCGATACTGAGGAGTGATGCTTTCTTCTTTAAATCATACGTTGATCTGAATATTTTCTCAGGTCGGTTAAAGATCCCATAGAACCATGTTGAAAAAGAACTTAGAATTATCCCTGCTGGCTTCATTAGTATTTACTTTCATAGTCAACATTATTAAAGCAGATTCTCCCAAAATTTGTGGGACTCTTTATCTTGTTATTTCATGCTTGTTATTTATTTATATCTGTATTTGCACAGTAAAATAGTCAATTGACCCTGTTTACAGTTACTGTTCTATAGATTTGCTAAGTATGCATTCGGAAAAAGAATCTCAGGGTTGTATATGGTGGCATGTATGTACTCTGATTATAAACTTTACTTTGAACTTTCAACTTTGTTCTCGATGCAAATTAGCTACTTTGACTCTAAGGCACTCTGGGATGTCTGAAATGTGACGATCTCTATATGTGAAGACGCAAGTCTTTCCTCCTAACATATACAAACTGTTTGCAAACAACAAAAAAGAACTACCATAAATACCTCACAGTGTGAATGGCTAGTTATTTTGGAAATGATTTGGTCATGTTCCAATTAACCATGGTGTTGAAATTGTAATGCCTTCTTATGGTAATGATACCTTAGCCTTAGTTTTGCCTTTTAATAATAATAATAATATTGTACTTTATTGATCCCGAGTGGGAAATTCCTTTGTTACTGCAGCACTATTTAAAAACACACTTAACTAATAATAAAATTCAGAATAATAATATACATAATAATAATAATAATAACTGGCGCCAAGCTGTATGGGTCCTAATGCCCTTCCCTCGGGCAACATCGGTGGTGTGGAGAGGGGAGACTTGCAGCATGGGCAACTGCTGGTCTTCCATACAACCTTTCCCAGACCCGCGCCCTGGAAACCTTCCAAGGCACAAATCCATGGTCTCATGAGAGTAACGGATGCCTATAAATAATGTACCAATGTACAATAATGTGCAATAATAATGTATGAAATAATAAAGCTGAGACTATTGTACAATGATGTGTGCTCTGTTGCACAGAGATGAGGAGTTGTATATGCTTATTGCATTTGGTAGGAAAGATTTTCTGTAACAATCCTTTTGACAGCAGAACTGAATGAGCTTTTCAGAATATTGAGGTCTTCAATTCGGCGTCATAGAGTCATAGAACACCACAGCACAGAAACAGGCAATTTGGCCCATCTTGTCCACAGCAAACTTTTAACCTGCTAAGTTCCTTCAACCTGCGCCCAGACCATTGCACTCCAGACCCTCCCATCCAGGTACCTATTCAAATTTCTCTTAGAAGTTGAAATCAAACCCGCATCCATCACTTCCGCTGACAGCTCATTCCACACTCTCATCACCCGCTGAATTAGAATCAGAATCAGAATCAGGTTTATTATCATCGGTATGTGACGTGAAATTTGTTAACTTAGCAGCAGCAGTTCAATGCAATACATAATATCGCAGAGAAAAAATAATAATAATAATAATAAACAAATAAGTAAATCAATGCCAGTATGTGTATATTGAATAGATTTTGAAAACATGAAAAAAACAGAGATACTGTATATTAAAAAAATGAGGTAATGTCCAAGGGTTCAATTTCCATTCAGGAATCAGATGGCAGAGGGGAAGAAGCTGTTCCTGAATCACTGAGTGTGTGCCTTCAGGCTTCTGTACCTTTTACCGAATGGTAACAGTGAGGAAAGGGCATGCCCTGGGTGCTGGAGGTCCTTAATAATGGACGCTGCCTTTCTGAGACACCACTTCCTGAAGATGTCCTGGGTACTTTGTAGGCTAGTACCCAAGGTGGAGCTGATTGGATTTACAACCTTCTGCAGCTTCCTTCGGTCCTGTGCGGTAGCCCCTCCATACCAGACAGTGATGCAGTCTATCAGAATGCTCTCCACAGTGGTTTTTGAGTGTATTTGTTGACATGCCAGATCTCCTCAAGCTCCTAATAAAGTATAGCCACTGCCTTGCCTTCTTTATAATGACATCAATATGTTGGGACCAGGTTAGATCCTCAGAGATCTTGACACCCAGGAACTTAAAACTGCTCACCGTCTCCACTTCTGATCCCTCTGAGGATTGGTATGTGTTCCGTCACCTGACCCTTCCTGAAGTTTACAATCAGCTCTTTCGTCTTACTGACGACGTTGAGGTTATTGCTGCTGTACCACTCCACTAGTTGGCATATCTCACTCCTGTCCGCCCTCTCGTCACCAACTGAGATTGAGATTCTACCAACAATGGTTGTATCGTCAGCAAATCCGTAGATGGTATTTGAGCTATGCCTAGCCGCACAATCATGTGTACATAGAGAGTAGAGCAGTGGGCTAAGCACACACTTCTGAGGTGCGCCTGTGTTGATTGTCAGTGAGGAGGAGATGTTAGCAATCTGCACAGATTGTGGTCTACTGGTTAGGAAGTCAAGGGCGGTACAGAGGCCCAAGTTCTGCAACTTCTCAATCAAGGTTGTGGGAATGATGGTATTAAATGCTGAGCTATAGTCGATGAACAGCATCCTGACATAGGTGTTTGTGTTGTCCAGTGGTCTAAAGCCATGTGGAGAGCCACTGAGATTGCATCTGCCATTGACCTATTGTGGCGATAGGCAAATTGTAATGGGTCCAGGTCCTTGCTGAGGCAGGAGTTCAGTCTAGTCATGACCAACCTCTCAACCTTGCACCAATGTCGATGTGAGTGCTATTGGGCGAATGGCTAATATTAAGGCACTAGTATAATTGTTGCCTTTTTGAAGCAAGTGGAAACTTCCGCCTGTAGCAGTGAGAGGTTGAAAATGTCCTTGAATACTCCCACTAGTTGGTTGGCACAGGTTTTCAGAGCCTTGCCAGGTACTCCATCGGGACCTTCCACCTTGCGAGGGTTCACTCTCTTTAAAGACAGTCTAACATCAGCCTCTGAGACAGAGGTCACGGGGTCATCAGGTGCAGCAGGAATCTTCACAGCTGTAGTTGTCTCCCTTTCAAAGTGGGCATAGAAGGCGTTGAGCTCATCTGGTAGTGAAGCATCGCTGCCATTCATGCTATTGGGTTTCACTTTGTAGGAAGTAATGTCTTGCAGACCCTGCCAGAGTTGCCTCCAACCTCGTTCAAAATTGCCTCTTCGCCTTTGAAATAGCCCTCCGCAAATCTTACCTGGTTTTCTGGTACAGGCCTGGGTTGCCAGAGTTGAATGCCACAGATCTAGCCTTCAGCAGATGACGTACCTCCTGGTTCATCCACAGGTTTTGGTTTGGGAATGTACAGCAAGTCTTTGTAGGCACACACTCATCCACACAGGTTTTAATGAAGTCAGTAACAACTGCAGCACATTCATCCAGGTTCGAAGATGAATCCCTGAATACAGTCCAGTCCACCGATTCAAAGCAGTCCTGTAGGCACTCCTGTGCTTGCCTTGTCCATACCTTCTTGGTCCTCACTACTGGTGCTGCAGTCTTCAGTCTCTGCCTATACTCAGACTTCCCAAAGTGAGAGCATGGAATAGCACAGTAGGCATTCTTGATGGTGGTGCTGCAATGGTCCAGTGTGTTGTTTCCTCTGGTATTGTAAGTGATCTGTTGATGGAAATTGCTTAGTGATTTTTTTCAGACTGGCCTGGTTAAAATCTCCCAAAACGAAGGTGAAGGTGTTAGGATGTGCTGTTTCATGCATGTTGATCCCATTGCTCAGATCATCTAAAGCCTGATTGACATTGGTCTGAGATAGAATGCTACCAAAATGACCCCAGAGAACTCCCATGGTAGATAAAAAGGACGGCACTTAACTGCTAGATATTCCAGGTCTGGTGAGCAGAATTGGGAGAGCACTGATATATTTGTGCACCAAGAAGAGTTGATCATGAGGCATACTCCTCCACCTCTGCTTTTGAGAGACTCTATAGATCTATCCTGACGGTGTGTAGTAAACCCATCGACCTGAATCATTGCATCCTGTATGGAAGGGGTTAACCAGTATTCTGTGAAACAAAGGACACACGCGGTCCTAATTTCCCTCTGATTCAGCACCCTAGCTCTGAGATCATGGATTTTTGTTCACCAGAGACTGCACGTTAGCCAGCAAGATAGTCAGTATAGGGAGATTAAAACCTCATTTCCTTAAACACACTTGTAACCCCACTTCTGCACCCGCGCTTCCTCCGTGGTATCCTACGTAGGCGCTTCCGACACAATCGGTGTTGTTTCTGGCATGTTCCCCTTAAACATTTCACCTCTAGTTCTAGTCCCACCAACCTCAGTAGAAAGTAACCTACTTGCGTTAACCCTATCTACACCCCTCATAATTTTGTATGCTGCTATCAAATCTACCCTCATTCTCCTAATCTTCAGGGAATAAAGTCCTAACTTATTTAACCTTTCCCTATAACTCATGTCCTCAAAATTGTCAACTCTAACCTATTTTTTATAATTTCACCAAGGTGACTTGTTATTGATAGAGGTCAGAGTAGAATGGCCAGACTGGTTTAAGCTGACAGGAAGGGGAAAGTAACTTAAATAACCATATACTACAACGGAGATGTACAAAAAAGCATCTCAGGATGCACAATACGTTGGACCTTGAAGTGGATGGGACACAGCAGCTGAAGATTTATTAAAGTGGCTACTGTGTGTATGTTAGGGTAGGTTAAAAGGTCGGCACAATATCGTGAGCCAAAGGGCCTGTATTCTGCTATATTGTTCAATGTTGTAAGTACTATAGTCTTGGCAGCTCGTGATAGAGAACATTACCATTCTCTCAGCCCAAACCAACCAGTAAGTAATTTCAGTAGACCAGTTCAGGGCCAAGATCAGAAGCTCTGGAGCCTTGCAGTAGCTGTCAACGTAACAAATGACAGATTTATGGTGGAGCATTTCACTGCAGTGTGAAGCTAACCTCAAATGTTCCTCTGAGTAAGATGACATCAGGTTGGAGGGGAGCCTAGTAATTATCATTTCAAGCAGCTTGTCACTTTATTGGCTGACAAATTAAATGACGACACAGTGAAACAATGGCTAGATTTTTCTATATTATGAAGAAAATAGGAGAAATCTCCTCCATCCTTATAAATTATACTTCACCCATAAAACAAGGCCAGTGCTTATGTTAAAATAGGTGATTCATGAGTGACAAATTAGATTAATGTTGACCAAAACGCTGACATTTCTCTTAACACATAAACGTCTCACTGTTATTAACGCTGCATAAGAATTTGTAGACCTTTGCATATGTTAAGCTCACCACTTGAATGTTTTAAGTCCTCCTCAAACCTGTGAGACTCACAGCAGGGCTGTGATGGGGCATTCACTACACGTCCCAAACACTCAGAATGGCCAACAGCATTTCTTCCACCCGGACAATATTCAGGCATTCAGAACAGGACACTGTTACAGGAGAACTCCTGGTGCTGATTGCCTTTTCATGAGGTAAAAGGCCTAAAGTTCTGGACTAACAAACTCTGCAGGGGCTGCATCAGGCACAAGAATTACAAGTGTCCAAGGAGAAGTCCCATTGCTGATTACTTAGCATATCAAGGAGCAACAGCTAATGTGCCCTTCCCGATGTGGCAGGAACAGATTTTGAAAAGGCACACATTCTGATTGACCATGTGCTAAGTGAATAAAAAGGCTGACGCACTTGTAAGGTCTGATCTGCTTTCAGGTATGCAGAAAGGAGGCTGTCAGACGTGCGAAAGCCAAACAAGTGGCTGGCACATGTGTTGTCCCTGCGGTTGCATCAACATTCCCCGAGCCACAGCGGTGACCTTCACAGCTACTGGTAATGCAGGGCAGATGGTTACACCCCAGGTAGCCCACCCTAGTTATAGCTGACATGGTCTGTCAGTGTACCTCATGTACTTTAACCATACCCAAGTGCTGGTTACACTGGGGAAGCATTAGTTGCGAGCCAGACACCCTTAGGGATTCATCCCTTTGGCTTACTGCTCCATGAAGAATTTCCTCTCCTCCTTTGAAAACACCAATTTCTCCCAACTAATCATTTCTTCTTACAAACAGGAGAAAATCTGCAGATGCTGGAAATCCAAGCAACACACACAAGAAGCTGAAGGAACTCAGCAGGCCAGGCAGCATCTATGGAAAAGAGCACAGTCGACGTTTCAGGCCGAAACCCTTTGGCAGGACTGGAGAAAAAAAGCTGAGGAGTAGATTTAAAAGGTGGGGGAGGGGAGAGAGAAACACGAGGTGATTCTCTCATTTCTATCAGTCTTAAACTTCAAACACATCCAAGTATTAAATTCTCCATAGAAAAAGAAATATTAATTCTTTCATGTTTTTTCATATCTTCAGAGAGTCCCAAAGTACCTTCCACTTTGGTGAATGGTCACTCTTGTTATAGATATGAGAATGAAGCCAATTCTGGAAGTTTCCCAAACACCATCAAGGTGAAGCTGCAGCGAATCTGTTTTGTCGGTGCTGGGTGAGTGATAGCTCGTCCCCCCCATCCCTCCCCACCGATCTCTCTCCCAGCACTTATCCTTGTAAGCAAAACAAGTGCTACACATGCCCTTACACTTAATCCCTTGCCACCATTCAGGGCCCCAAACAGTCCTTCCAGGTGAGGCAACACTTCACCTGTGAGTCAGCTGGGGTGATATACTGCGTCCGGTGCTCCCGATGTGGCCTTCTATATATTGGCGAGACCCGACGCAGACTGGGAGACCGCTTTGCTGAACACCTACACTCTGTCCACCAGAGAAAGCAGGATCTCCCAGTGGCCACGTATTTTAATTCCACAACCCATTCTCATTCTGATATGTCTATCCACGGCCTCCTCTGCTGTGGAGATGAAGTCACACTCAGGTTGGAGGAACCACACCTTATATTCTGTCTGGATAGCCTCCAACCTGATGGCATGAGCATTGACTTCTCTAACTTCCGCTAATGCCCCACCTCCCCCTCGTACCCCATCTGTTATTTATTTATATACACACATTCTTTCTCTCTCTCTCCTTTTTCTCCCTCTGTCCCTCTGACTATACCCCTTGCCCATCCTCTGGGTCCCCCCCCACTTGTCTTTCTTCCCGGACCTCCTGTCCCATGATCCTCTCATATCCCCTTTTGCTAATCACCTGTCCAGCTCTTGGCTCCATCCCTCCCCCCTCCTGTCTTCTCCTATCATTTTGGATCTCCCCCTCCCCCTCCCACTTTCAAATCTCTTACTCACTCTTCCTTCAGTTAGTCCTGACGAAGGGTCTCGGCCTGAAACGTCGACTGCACCTCTTCCTAGAGATGCTGCCTGGCCTGCTGCGTTCACCAGCAACTTTGATGTGTGTTGAGTGATAGCTGTTGTCAGCTTTATTTCACAATGTGTTTCTGGAGCTGTTTCCATCCATCTGTGTGGGGTCTAGAGACTAATCATACACTTAGGGCACCTCAAGCTCAGGAGCACTCCCTTAATTCCCCGCTAAAACATCTTCATGTTGTGTGAGTCACTTGTCACTGACTCAGTTCAGCTTTTGATCTAAATGTGTTGGCGTGGTGCATGTGTTGATCTGCATCAAGCCCTTATTTGTATTTCTTAAGAACTATTAATACTTGGAGCAGTAAGATTCTTCAACGGACCTCTCATACACCAAAGATGAATTTGTGATCTCCCTGTCTACTCGGTCAAGGTCCTGGACTTTGTCTACCTGCACTGCACTTTCCCTGTAACTTCAAACGCTATCTTCTCACTACCTCAATAGATTGACATGTGATATAATCTGACTGGATGACACACAATCAAAGCTTTCCACCGCATTTCAATACATGGGACAATAATAAACAAATACCGATACTGAACAGGGGCATGTAATATTACTATTTGTGACCAATAATGCTTTTACGTAAAGTTTGATTTTTTCTAAATGTGAGTCCATTGATTGAAAACGTTATGAAAATGAAAATTAACTGGATTATTGGCCAGAGATTCCCAACGATGACGCATGTCTCTCAAGTAAAACCCAATGAAGGGGAAGTACCTTTGGTTCTTTCTCTACCTCAAGTTTAAGAAGTTACTCATGTAAACTATACACAAATTAAGAACCTTTGATAAATCTAATACTTCTGATGTAGCTAATGGCATGGAAGACTTGGCACTTAGAAAATACATGACCAGACTTCTGGCAACCACATCTCCAGATAGAAACATAGAAACATAGAAAATAGGTGCAGGAGTAGGCCATTCGGCCCTTCGAGCCTGCACCGCCATTCAGTATGATCATGGCTGATCATCCAACTCAGAACCCTGTACCAGCCTTCCCTCCATACCCGCTGATCCTTTTAACCACAAGGGCCATATCTAACTCCCTCTTAAATATAGCCAATGAACTGGACTCAACTGTTTCCTGTGGCAGAGAATTCCACAGATCCACCACTCTCTGTGTGAAGAAGTTTTTCCTAATCTCGGTCCTAAAAGGCTTCCCCTTTATCCTCAAACTGTGACCCCTCGTTCTGGACTTCCCCAACATCAGGAACAATCTTCCTGCATCTAGCCTGTCCAATCCCTTTAGGATTTTATATGTTTCAATCAGATCCCCCCTCAATCTTCTAAATTCCAATGAGTATAAGCCGAGTTCATCCAGTCTTTCATCATATGAAAGTCCTGCCATCCCAGGAATCAATCTGGTGAACCTTCTTTGTACTCCCTCTATGGCAAGGATGTCTTTCTTCAGATTAGGGGACCAAAACTGCACGCAATACTCCAGGTGTGGTCTCACCAAGGCCTTGTACAACTGCTTTCTGGTAATTGCAAGCCGAGACCTTTGGCAGCAGAAGCCTCGACCTCTGTCATTTAATAACCCAGAGTTCTGGTGGCTGTTAATTTGGACTTCTGATGACCACTTGTGTAGACTTCTGGTCACTGCTAGTCCAGACTTCTGATGGTTGCATGGGCCTGCTCTTGCTGGGGTTTAGAAGAATGAGGGAGGATTTCACTGAAATCTATCGAATATTGAAAGGTCTAGATATAGTGGATGTGGAGGGAATGTTTTCTATAGTGGGAGAGCCTAGAAGCAGAGCGCATAGCTTCAGAATAGAAGGACGTCCCTTTAGAACATAGATGAATTTCTTTAGCTCGTGGATCCATGGAATTCATTGCCATGGAGAACTGTGGATGCCAGGTCATTGGATATATTTAAAGAGGTGGGGAAGTTGTTAGGTTTTTCATTAGTGAGGGTGTCAAAGGATATGGGGAGAAGGCAGGAAAATGGGGTTAAGAGGAATAATAAATTAACCATGATGGAATGGCAGAGCAGACTCAATGGGCCAAACGGCCTAATTCTGCTCCCATGTCTTATGGCCTTGTGGTTTTACGTCTACATTTTTGGTAACATTAATCTAAACTTCTAATACCTTGGGATTTAAACCACTGGCAGCTGCTGCTCTAGACTTCTAGCTGTTACAAGTCTAAACAATTGGCAACAAAATTTCTCACAACCGCAGATGAGAATTCCTATGGGCTGTAGGTTTAGACCTGGTAGGTCCAAACACTCTGATGGCTGTAAGTCTAGACTTCTAACAGATTCAAGTTCAGACCTAATGGGTGCCCGTATAGACTCCTGCTGGCTGTAAGTCTAGATCTCTCAGCTACTGTGCTCAACTTTCTATCAAATAACATCAGAAATGACTATGTTGTTAGAATAAGACAAATTAGGTGGCATAATTTCAGTTACCTTATCCAAAAGTGTATGTAAACTCTTTTTAAAATTTAAAGTTGCTGCTTGTGTGTCAATGCAGAAGAACTTACAACCCTACCAAAGGGAACCCACTACATTATATCCACAAGAGATTCTACGGATGCTGGAAATACACAGCAACACACACAGAATGCTGGAGAAACTCAGCAGGTCATGCAGCATCTAAGAAGAGGGATTAACATTTTCTCTTTTGGACCTGATGAATAATTTTGGTCCAAAAGGTTGGCTGTTTATTTGTTTATTTATCTTTATTGAGATCAAGTCAAGTTTATTGTCATTTAACCATATATATGTACATTTTTTTTAAGTGTGTCGTACCAGACATTCAGCCATTCTTGTCTGGCACGTGGTGTCAGGATTAACCGGGTCACGTTATGAACGTTCCTGACTTGACACTTGTATTTTTTTTGTGAGGCCAAGTGGCTAGCTTGACACTCAACCCGACACGGATGGAAAGCGTGCTTGGGGGTGGCCGGACCTGGATTTGAACTCGGGAACCTTCGCTTCGGAGTCCGGCGCTGATCTCACTGCGCCACCAGCCGGCCATATGTACATATGTAACGTATATAACCATATATTACATATAGAAATGAGACTATGTTTCTCCAAACCAGGGTGTAAAGCACAGTGGTGCACATGACACACATAACACACTATAACTTATGATGGTAAGGATAAAATCTACAGATGAATCAAACATAGATAACAAACTAAAGTGCATTAATATTAAGGTACAGAACAGATTAATTAGTGACACTTCAAATACAATGTGGCAGGGAGCTCAGAAGCCTAATGGGCTCGGGGTAGAAACTGTTTCTCATCCTGACCCTTCTTGTTTTATGTATTGGAATCTCCTGCCTAATGCTAAAGTCAAAGAGGCAGTCATGTGACCACTGACACCAGGCAGAGTATTGATAATGGCTGGGGCTGGGGGGGTGGGGGTTCTTCACAAGAACCCTGCCCAGAAGAAGGCAACGGCAAGCCGCTTGTATAGAAAAATTTACCAAGAACAACCATGGTCATCAAAAGGCCATGATTGGCTCAGTCATGCGACATGCGATGAGCAAACAACAGCACAGTAACCACCAGCCCTGGAGGCCCATGAGCCCACACTGGTCAACTACATCCATGTGATCAATTAACGTACAATCCTGCACATCTGTGGAATTTGAGAGGAAACCAGAGCACCTAGAAGAAACCCATGTGCTTCCAGGGAGAACATACACAATCTTTACAGACAACGGCAGAATTGAACCCAGGTCGCTGGCGTTGTAATAACCTTATGCTAACCATGCAGTCAACATGTATGTTTCTAGGAAACATATAAAGAACATGCCTGAAGGATAGATGTTAGCTTGTGAGTTTGCGTCACTCTTAAAGGATATAGCAGGAATCTTCTTTCATTATCTTTTCCCAATGACGTCTGTTTAATTTGAATTTTTATAACTTTAAGCATAATAAACTGATGGCAACCTTCCACACAGTAGCTGGCGTTACATCCCGTGAAAACATGCTGGAAGCCAGTTACCACTGATGTCAAAATAAACCTCCTACAAACAAAGGGCATGAGAACGAAAGAAAGAAGCACACCTGTTCTCCCTCAAAGGCAAATCCACAAGCAGTGAAGCAGAAGACAGTGACGCCACCAATCAGCTTGCAAATGTCTGCTGAAACAAAGGCCACAGTCCAGCACCTCACAGACCTTACGAGAAGGCCAGGATTGAGCTATACAGAAAGCCACATACCACAACCTGACAGGCAAACACAAGGGGCCTCGCCCAAGCCTTCAAATTCCACTAAATCACTCTCTCCTTCCCTTGTTTAAGTGGACCTTATCAACAAAGCTGATCCAAGAGTTTTGTCAGCGTTCACTGCATGGGCCTCCACATTAACACCGCGCACTAGGGTTCTTTGTTCCTGACATATGGTCATGGTGAGAAAACACGACAAGCAGAAGCATGCACCAATCCACCCACACTGGACAGTCTAGACAAAGGGCACAATAGACCGGAGATTACAGTGAGACATCACCGGTGTCAGCTGAAAATCGTGGGTTCAATAACAAGGAATAGAGCAGGACCCATTAGAAAATGGAGAACTGAGCACTTAACTCTTTCCCTTGGCCATGTGTCGGCAAGAAGAGGGAGAAGATTCTTTCATTTGTTTCGTGGATGGCACTGGTAATACTGGTATTTGCTATCCCTATGTAAATGCTCTTGAATGAGACGGTTGTTAAATGTCAGCTGCATTCTACATAGGGCCCAAATGAAGGTGGCAAAATTCCTTCCATTATGGATATTTTTACAGCAATCCAGTCATTTCTTAATTTATACTACTTGTGAGAGCTTGTTTTATTTGTAAGTCAGGTTAATTTCTTCAATTTAAATTCCTGAACAGGACTGGTGAGATTTGAAATCATACCTCTGGTTCAATGAACCTCTGGATATATAAGTCCTTTAATTTAACAACCGCACAGCCAGGCTAAAAAGGTGAAGCAAAGAAGAGAGGAGAATATATTCACTTTCCAACTGTTAGGAAGTCAGAGAGCATTCCTCTCTTCATAGAGATCGTCTGGAGTTTCTGAGTTAACAAATGACTTTAAAACATTCTACCTCAGGATGCTTGCAAGTTACATCAGCTAGAGGTGATAAGGTCTTGCTTTAACACAAAAGAATTTAAACACCTTGGACTAGCTGGGGATTGGGAATCCAATTTGCATTTTCTATGTGATGCACAAAGATACCAACCAGATAGAGCCAATGAGAGTGAGTTTTGGATTTTGATCCCTCTAATAAAAGAGTCAACATCAGCTTAATGGAACAAATGGCTCCGCATGTTAAACTGCTTTATTCATTCATTATTTTATTTCAATGATTTAAGGACTAATTAATACTGAAATTAGGCCATGTTCCTTCCATGAAAACAAAAGAACATTTATTTTGTCTCTTCAACCTAGTAAAGTACCTAAGATAAATAGAGAGGACAGCCAGCACCTTATTCTCAGGGCAGCTACAGCAAATACCAGAGGACATCTGTTTAAGATAAGTGGAGGAAAGTTTAGGGGAGACTATACAATGGGGTGACTCATTGGGGCACCCTTTGAGAGAAGGGTAGTGGTGTCTGATGTGACCAGAATGAACATTAAATTTTCCTGAACACTATTGGTAATGCTTTGCTTTGGAAACTGAAGTAGAAAACCTCAGTTTATTAAAGAAGAATGACGAGTAGCAAAACAAATATAGTTGCTCCTCATTTAACGAAGGACACTTTTGATGGATCATTTCTGGTTTATCTGCCACCCTTGTGCATCTCGTTGTCATTCTGGAGATGTGCAGTCCTTTCATCCCCTGTCTCTTCATCTCTTCTGCTGTTTGTTGTTTGTCTCTGATCCTGGAGATGTGCATGCCTCTCCTCCTCTGTCTCTTCTTCTCTCATCTTTTTTTTGTCCTGACTCTTTGATCCTGGAGTCATGCGGCCCTGGCCTCATCCGATTCTTGTTCTCTCCCTCTCCTTGCCGCTTCCCAACGATGTTTGGCATCGTCTCTTGACCACACGGCATAATTAGGCTGACCTTTTTTTTTACCCTAATGCTGGATAGAAGATACAAAGCAGTAACACCAAAGGATGCTGAATATTGTTGTTGATGTGGTTGGCGCTCTCCTAAATGGACGTGATATAGTCATGGCTGTCCTTTGACTGCAGCAAAGAGTTTTATGGGTGTCTCGAAGTATGTCATTACAATAAGATTTAATTATCTCTTATTGATGGGTGGCAGTTAGATCTGTCCCAATCCTGCACATGCTGATGGTGATTAGCAGAATGTGACCCCTCGAAATAGAGCTGCCCTGCCCTTTTGCTCCAGTAAGTGTCGCTGCTGAGGCTGACCGTGCACATGCATCTGGCTGTCGCGTCCCGATTTCCATGGTGTTGGATCGGCTCTTGGGTTAAAAGGGAGTCTGTTGATTTTTGCGAATGAGCAATTTTATACGAATATATAACCCTGAACTTTGCCTGCATTCTGTAAGTTAGCACATTTTAATTCGATTTAGCCAAAAAAAGTGCCGCTGTAATGCACCATTTGCGCTAATTGGAGGTCACAAACAGACAAACAGACGGACAGAGCATGAGAGTTTTAGTATTATATGGATGTCAGAGGCAGGTGTTTTACAGGGACAGTGGTAAGCACCCGGAACTCAGTGACGATAGTGGTGGTCAAAGCTGATACAATAGATACATTTAAAAGACTTTTAGATAGGCACATGGATGTAAAAAAAATATGGAAGGTTTTGGACTGTGTAGGAGGGAAGGAGTAGATTGATCTTGGAGTAGGTTAACATTGTGGAGTGAAGGGGCTGTAGAGTGCTGTACTGTTTAGTGGTCTATTTTCCCAGATGCTACACAATGTATGCCTGCAAGATGGCATAGAACTAAACTCTGAGTTAATTATTTTTGGTTCTTTTTATTTCACTTTTTGCTCATGTAATAGCAATTTAAAGCTCCAAGTAAACTTATTATCAAAGTACGTAGATATATGTCACCTTATGCTATCCTAGAGTCCAAATAAGTTACAGGGAATTGTAAACTTAGTCAGCTCCTTCATAGTCTCTGCAGTGTCCAGGCCAACTTCAAGGAGTGATGCCTCAAAAAAGGAGGCATCCATTGTTCAGGACTCCCATCACCCAGGACGTGCCTTCTTCTCATTTCTACTATCAGGAAGGAGGCACAGGAGCCTGAAGGCTCACCTTCAGCGATTTAGGAACAGCTTCTTCCCCTCTGCCATCCGATTCCTAAATGGACATTGAACCCTTGGACACTACCTCACAACTTTCTAAAAAATTTTTGTTTTTGCACTACATATACAGTATAATGAACTATTTAATATACTGTGGCGCTCCTGGGACATGGTCGACAGCTCACCACAACATTCCTAGTGGCCAGCACTACTCATTGTTCCTGTTTTAAAATGTTTTTGTGGGATTATGGTGAGATGTTCAAGTTCATTTATTGTTACATTTTAGCTCAGGTTGTACAGTTGTTCGTCTGTGTGTTTGTGGGTCCCCCTGACTGCAACCAGGGTGTAATAATCACCTCCCCCATCTGTATGTGACTGGACTAGTTCTTACCAAGCAATGGCGCTCTGTCTGTTACTGTATTTGTTGCAATAAAAACGGCAGTGAGATAAATGAGCTCTTCTTCCCTATCATTGCCACAATAGATATACTTACTGTAATTTTTGCTATTATGTATTGCACTGTACTACTGCCACAAAGACAGCAAATTTCATGACATATGCTGGTGATATTAAACCCGATCTGATTCTGATTCGAAGATTAATTTTTATAGTGGGCACTTATAGTAGAACAAAGAAATACAATAGAAAAACTATACACAAAGACTGACAAACAGCAAATGTGCAAAGACAAATTGTGCAAATACAAAAATTAATAATGAATAAGTAATACTGAGAGCATAAATTGTATAATACTTGAAAGTGAGTCCTTTGGCTGTGGAATCAACTTAGTGTTGAGATGGGTGAACTTATCCACACTGATTCAGGTCCCCGATGGTTGATGTTTCCTGAACATTGTGATGTGGGATCTAAAGCTCCTGTACTTCCTTCAGGATGGCAGCAACGAGAAGAGAGCATGGTGTGGATGGCGGGAGTCTTTGATGATGGACGCTGCTTTCTTGTGTCAATGCTCCTTGGAGATGTGCTCAATGGTGAGGAGGACTCTTCTTGCGATGGACTCGGATGTATCCACTACTTTTTGTAGGCTCTTCCATTTTTAGGCATTGGTGTTGACAAACCAGTGTAAAGCAGGTGATTACTCATCATTGAACCCAGAAGGAACAAGATGGGGTTTTAACTCTTTACCAAGGATAAGAGGTCCATTTGGCCAGTTTAGCCAATGCACAATTTTAACTCCATTGAGTTTGTGGTGAATATTTCACTCAACTGACAAGACAGCAGCCTTACTGACATGGATCAGACAGGAATTGGCTGAAACTACAGAATCTGATTACATTTTAACTGGAGCCTGAGAGGAAACCAATTAATCCATGAAATTTACACAATCTATACACGTCTAAAAATCATTAAAATGGAGGGAAAATGTTGACTAACCAGAGGGGAGAATGCTGTGTATGTACTTCACTTAAAACAATAATCTCAACATGGAAAAATCTCATGGAATTTGTTTCTAAAGAGTATCTTTTAAGAGAAATGTAGTTAGTTAATTAAATTCAGTGGTTTGCAGTTAAAATGCCGGCATTGTTTTTCTACCGGCCAGGGAAACTGAAAAGACCTGCACTTTCACATTCAATCATTTAATAGCAACAGTGTTCAGTTTAACAACGGGTGCCACAAGTGGACTTGAAGGGTTGACTAAATGTAAAGTTATTCTGCAGGAGGGCTTTTCAGGAAAAAGAATTGGAAAAGCATCAAAACTAATTTTCTAATAATGTAGCTACTGTTACAGCAAACTTTTTTTTTAATCCCAAAGCCTATACTGTTCAACCTCTGAACTTTCAAAGTAACTTAGAAGTAAATCTACATCCTTGTGACTTGAGTTTTCTAATTTAATTGGGCGAGTCTATTCTCTATTTTCTTGTTTCTCTCCCCCCCCCCACCCTCACCCACCCACTTTCTTTCATTCTTGCCCAAAATTGGTCTTGAATTAGGGCGGTTTGCAGGAAAATCACTATTGAATCATCATAATGAATTAGCTGAGCCACAAAGCCTGGTCAAAGTAGCTAATGAGAAAGGAATCCACCATTTACAAGACAACCCTCCACAGGCAAGATCATTAAAGAGATTCAGAAGAGAGGTGAATGGGAGGGAGAAAAATCCTTGCAGCATAAACTCCGCCCTTCATGGCACAGTGCTAATACGTTTCCAGTGCACAATGCACGACATAGCAAATCCCTTAAAACTTAATGAGCTACAAGCTTTCCTTTCACTGGAATCAAAGCCTGGCCCCTTTCTTAAAACTAATCACGAACAAATGGTATCTCCATGGTGTCAGTTAATGGGCGATTCTTCTAATGCTGAGAACTGGATGAATCTTGAGTGGATGAAATGCAAGGGGTTGACAAGTACAGAATGCAGGTACACTTCAGTGCAGTTCCTTTTACGTGTAAGTACTGCATAGCAGGGAAGAATGGGGGGAGAAATTCCATCCGCAGGGTGCGTTTGTTGTCTCTGCGAGATGCCGCTTGACAATCAAGGCACTTCTTTTTGTGTGCAGCTGTCAATTCTTCGGCCTGCAACCACTAGGAATTAGCTTCCTAGGGGCTCACGGAGTGGTGAGACTGGTCCAAAAAGCTGCAGCCTGATACCCAGCCTCATTAACTGGAAAAGGAGTCTACTTTTCACCAATGCTTGGAGCTAAGAAAAGAGTAAATAAATTCTGAATTGTTTTAAAATTTTATCTCTGCAGGTTCTCGTTTAATCCCTCTGCACCCTGGGCAAAGAAGGCCCACATATCTTCATTGCTGGAGTGGCATGGATAATCTCTGGCCAAATCATTCCTGAAGGAGCATCTCGATGTGAACCATTAATACCTCCACAGATCCTCTCTGAATCTCTGACTCCTTGCCTTAAATCCATACCCTATCGTTTAACAGACATAACCTGAAAGAAAAAGTTCTGCATACTACCCTGTCTATGCCCGTAATCTTGTATACTTCTATCGTCTCCCCTCTGCCCCCTTCACTCCCAGGAAAACCCAGTCTCTCCAGTCCCAGAGACAGTCCATCCTAGCAGCATTCTGGTGAATCTCCTCTGCAATTCTTTCTTCCTTGTAGTGTGGCAACCAGAACTGGACACAGCATACTCCAGCTGTGGCTAAACTTAGACTTTATATCTTGAACTCATACAATAAGTTCCTTAAAGCAGTCATAACTGGGAGAGGTAGTGGGGATGAATTCCCGCTAGCTATTAAATGCTGCTAATGGTGTGCATCTCAAATAGCCTCCAACAATCAAGTCCAGCTCCTGGCCTTCAAGTGTGGCTTAGCGGCAGAACCATTTTCTATTGGCAGAAGGAGCAAACGCAGGTTACAGTCGCTCCAGGCAAGATGAGGCTCGTCAGTCATGGTTGCAACACATCTAGGAGAAGGAAAACTCTGATCTCAAACCTCCGGTGCCTTGCGGAAGTACCCACACATCAGAAAGGCTTCAGGTGTGAATCTCGAGGAAAAATCCAGAGTTGGAGTTCCTAAGGCAATGCCACACTGATTTCAACACTGACTGGCAACTCCTGCGATGTCGCTGGTGCCAAACTGTGTTGGTCTCTGCTGTTCCTTTGCATTCATCGGCTGTGTAGAGAGGGGGGAGTCTGCTACATCGGCAGCAGCTTGCTCTCTATGTCGTCCCACGCTGGCTCGCATATCACGTACACAGCTGGGACGCAATATCTGTTGGTCGAGGGCCTCAATACAATAATCTCCCTATATTTTTTTTACACAGTACATCTCCTTTTGCACGTTTGTTGTTTGTTAGTCTTCGTATCTGTGTAGGTTTTCATCGACTCTATTTGTATTTCTTCGTTCTACTGTGAATGCTTGCAAGAAAATGAATCTCAAGGTAGCATATGCTGATGTTGTAGAGCTTTGTGCTAACTACTCTACCACCATGCCCTTACATTGCATTACTACATGTAACAAACAGCAAGGGTCTGCATACCGATCACATGCTTCCAATCACAAATACAGCCCACTATCTTTTCTCCTCCTGGTCCCAGTACCAAGCCATCATTGGATCTGGTTTTCCAACTTGCCCCTGCTCCCATCGGCTCAGACCTTTGGGACCAGCTCCCATATGACCTTATCGAAACTTTACCAAAGTTCAATCACTGTTATTGCTCTCAATACACTTCAGTTCATGGAAGCTGCATCACTGCCAACCCCTGCATTGTACCAAGACCTTATGCAGTTCGGCTGCTGTAACACCTGTTCCCTTGATCATTCCTCACCTCAAGGTGGTGTGGGGTCAGTCACGTGCAGGTGGACCATTGCATGCCAGTTACCAGCACACATATATCCCTCCTGCTCCCTCACATTTTCCCTTACTTCCATGGTAGCCTCTTAAGCAACAATTCTGTGGCCATCACGGGAGAAATTGCTCTTAGTTCTAACACCATTCCTAGCAAGCAGCATTTTAAGTATGCAGAAGTTCACAGCTTCTCATTCAGCTGTGACCAAAAACGACCCAAGAACTGTTTCAGAAAAAAATTCTGGCTCTAGAAAGCCATGCAGTTACTTTTAACATACAGTACATCCATCCAATTTCGCAAGGTTTAGATTAAAAGTCGAGTTGACATTTTTAAGGGCCAAATGCAGTTGATCAAAGAGAGAAATCCAGTCTTTAGGAAGGCATTCAGAAAGTTTCAGATCTTCCGTGATGACCAATTTTCATGAAATATTTACATTATAAAGTTTGATAAACTGCTACAGCTGTGCTGCTGCTTTGTAAATATTAAGCACCTTACAGTCCAAAGAGAAAGGAATCTCACTTTTTGCTTTTCAGTTCCTCAACCCAGACCAGCTCCTGCCTCCAATCTACCTCACATCTCCATGGACCACACTACAACCTTGACCTTGGGTGCTGTCTGTGTGAAGGTTGAGTACTCTCTCTTTGACTGCCAAGGTTTGCTCAGGGTGCTCCCATTTCATCCCATACCTCATACACCCCAGGTTCGGTAGGTGACTGTTGCCGGTAAGTAGAAACCTGTTGGGAAAAAGGGGCTGGAAATAAGCTGCAGGGTTGAAAATAAGACTTGAAACCGATTGATGAGATTACTCTACTGGGAGCCAGCATGGGCCCAATGGGCCAAAAGGCCTCTTTCTGGGTTGTAGTAAGTTCCCCAGCTTCTAAACTTAACTACGTTAGATTATTTTTAGGTCATCTCACGACCCCTGCTTTCGTCATTCTATTTAACATCGTTTTGATTATTCCTGATGTGCTATAATGAGGTAGCATAGAGGAGAGAAACCAAACAGAATGCATTCTATCTCCTTCTTGGTCCCCTTCATACTCTCTGGGCCGCACCCTGCTCAGTTGGTGCACGTGAACTGGATCCTGGTCTATACTCCTCACAGTCACCAATTCACTTTTAAATCCTATCTGTAGGAATCGCTCTTACCATCTTCACTAAATCACTTTACAAAGAAAGAATTCATTTAAGATAATACAAGAGGGCATAATTTTCAGGTGACTGCAGGAAATTAAGGTGGGGGAGATGTCAGAGGTAAATTTTTACACAAAGTGCATGGTGCATGGAATGTTCTGCCAGGGGTGCTGGTAGAGGCAGATGCATAGAGACATTTAAGAAATGTAGATAGAAAGGATGACAGAAAATAGAAAGCAATGTAAGAGAGAAAGGTTAGATTGATCTTAGAGACGGTTATAAGGCCAGGACGACATTGAGGGCCGAAGGGCCTGTACTGTGCTGTTGTGCTCAATGTTTAGTAATACCAGTGAGGAGAGTCAACTTTTTTGAGGGAGATTATAAAAAGCTGCAAAATTTGAACGTGCCTGAGTTGAACACATTAGCATATTCTATTTTGTTTATCCTGATGGGCATCCAGTCCCCATTACCACTGGGTGCCCATGGTAGGTTTCCAGGCTTAGGGCAATAATTCTTGTCCCACCAAGGTCTACAAAGTTTTCTACACAGAGAGTGGTGGGTGTGTGGAACACCCTGCCAGGGGTAGTGGTAAAGGCAGATGCATTAGGTGTAAAGAACCTACAGATATGCGTGCAATTGTGCCGACTGCACCCCCCTGACCCAGCACATGCTCAGGTGTGTTGGTTGTTAACGGAAATGACACATTTTACTGTATGCATTGATGTACACGTGGCAAATTAACTTGGATCTAGAATCTTGAATGTACTTTGTGAATATGTGCATAAATATAATATATAGATAGTACATTAATACATCTATTTATTTCTTACTTGTAAAGCCCATTGCATCTTAAATTTAGATTTTAACATCCTGAGGGAACAGCAGTTGTGTGTGTAAGACACATGCTGTCAGAATAATTCTTAATCAGTTTAAAGGACGTTCCACTGCTGAATAACACTGAAAGGACTCTTTTAAAATACAAACCACAAGTTGCAGCTAAGCCCTCAGTGGGGGACACCAAAAGCTGCTGTGAAACACAATACCAATTCGGCACTGAGGATGATAGAACAATTAACGGACACAAATTAACAAGCTAGGTCACCCCAGGGTTGTGTATTTTTTTTAAGTTGGCAGTTTAGGAGAAGACTTCAACTGAAGGACGACATCTTTTATTCAAGTGATCAGGGTTTGCTTCATCAATCAGGATTTAATGGGCAGAAATGTATGCCTTTCTGTACAATTAAAATAGAATGCTTTTTAAAAGCTTAAAACGATACAAAGCTAAATAATACCAGGATTTAAAAGCTACATGTATAATGTGCATATCAATAACACTTAATTCAGAATTTAATCGTTCCTGAAGACATTGCTGGGGGAAATTATGTGAGAGTTATTACTACACAGATTGACCTACCAGAAATCAATTGTAAATTGATTACTAACCTTAGAAAGTATAAATATTTAAAGGAAGAACAAAACTAAATACAACTACAAATGAGAATAAACTATTCTATGTATGACAAGTGGTTCCAATATGATGGTCTGATTTGCCTTAATGCTTAAATTACAAGCAGTTGTGAAGCATCTTAGGAGGTTTAAATGTTTAAGACGCTTTGAAGAACTATTACAATCTTATAGAGAAAAAAATCACTCTAGTACTTTTAGCAAATGTTATAAACTAGCTTACATTATTTTATTTTAGTTTAGTTTACTCTCATGTATACTTGGATGCTATGAGGCTCTTTGCTTGCATGAAGCTTATTGAATAAACAGAATACATACACAGCACACAAGATGGTGGAGAAACTCAGTGGGTCAGATAGAACATGTAGCATTTGGGAGAACAGAGAAACTTTGGCTGGGAGTTTAAGAGAAAGTCAATTGAATGTCCAGTTATGACCCAGTTCTAGGTCATGAGGAGAGTTTTCAGGCAGCAAGTTCTGAGATGACTCACATTTAAAATCATGAACAGAATACCAGGACAACATGAGAAGACAGATTTTTAACACAACAAGTTGCAAAGCCCAGGACCATTCAGTTTGAGCATGGTGGAAACAGATTCAACAATTTCTTTGGAAAGAGAATGGATAGATGGTTGAAAAAGAGCAATGAGGAAAACAAATAGAAGAATTGAGAAGAAAGGAACAGCAAAAAAAATGTATTTCTAATAAACGTACTTTTAATAGGTTAGTTCACATTCAGAAACCTCCGGATAATTCCCTCTCACTCTTTGATTCAGAGCTACACAGGTGACAACCACACACACACTGTTGGGCTGCCTGACAGCATCAAGTAAATTCTATTTCATTAAAGGTTGCTTAATATATAAAAATGTATCACAGCTGAGCAGTAGGTGCAGGTTTGCATAAATATGCAACTAACTCTAAGTTTTTGCATAACAGTGTGATGGGCCACATAATGGGGAGCTTAAAGGCCTTAATCTCATGCCATGGATTCTAGGTAGACCAAAACCTTCGTTTTGATCAAAGCACAAACTGCACACCACAACAATAACTAAGTTTTAATCGTTGTTTCATAATTTTGATAATGAATAACAGACACATGGAAAATATTCATGCTCATTCCAAAGGAAAATGTAAGGCAAAATATTTAACAAGCAGAGGAAACAAGATGGATCCCTTGGTGGATCAGGCATCTCATGAAATAATTAGGAAAGGGTTCTGAGGCAACAAAACTAACTCATGCAGATGAACAAAGTCCATGAACACTGCTTTCTTTGCATATTCAATGAGTGTAAAGTAAACAATGAAATGGAATTCATCCTTGGAAGGACTTAGTTACTGGGCGTTCAACCTAATAAACAAAATACTTGTGATTTTTTTACATAAATAGGAGCTTTATGGTGGATATTTTCCACTAAAACTTCAACTTTATAATTAGTAAAAGATGTATACAATCAGACTTTCCTTTTATGTCCTAGAATACCTAGAGAAAATAAATGTTATTTATTTTGCTTTTAAGTTTATTTTGCACTAAGACTTATTCAAGGGGTACAAAAAAGTATACAAATGTTGTACTTTTATGACAGCTCAGCTTAGAATATGAAGGAAACAGTGTGGACCTCTGTTGTTTGAGATCTGCATGGGAATGAAAATGGGCTAATTAGAACATTTTCAGAGGACACAAAAATTGGTGAGGTTGTGGATAATGAAGAAGGTTCTCAAAGGATACACAAGACATGGACCATTTGAAGGTACATGCAGAGAAAGGCATGCTACGTCTGGAGAGTAGTGTGCAATTCTGGATGACATGTTGCAAGAAGCATGCGAAGGCTGAGGAGAAGTTCACCAAGATATTGTCTGGATTTGAGAATGTTAGAAGGAAAAATTGGACAAAAGTAGATTGTTTACTCTGAAGTGCCCAGAGGCTAAGAGGAGATGTATAAGAGGCACTTACACAGGCAAATGAACATCTAGGGAATGGAGAGAATTGGATCATGTGCAGGCAGATGGGACGATGGTTAGCACGGCATTATCAAATACACCCGTCGCCCTGTCACATTCGCTGGCTCGTCTTGTGCCCATAAAGTGCAGATTTTGAGGTACCTATAATCATTTTAAAATAGTCAGTGAAACATGAAGAAGAGACTTTGATGTATGAAGAGATGGAATTAGTTTATCTTGGATATCTAATGAATTACAGTTAAATTACAGTTGTTTTATTGCAAATCTATTTAAATAAACGACAGGCCAATGAATATTTTCATGTAAATGCCTGCAAGATGATGAATCTTAAGATAGTATATGGTGCACACATCTTTTGCTACTAGCACACAAAAGAATTTAAACTGCACATAAAAGATTGTCCCCCTCTACCTTCTTGGCATGTTAAGTGAACTTCACGATTGCACACAATCACTTTTCCTTTTCCAGTTTTTCGTGCAGACGGTGTCGACAACATGGAGTTTGTGATAATTTGTCTGCAGATTTTAGAACCGGCTTATTTACACTGTTTTTATTGAAGAAATTATTGATTCACTATGTTGAATTCCAAAGAAGCAAAGGGTGTGAAGTGCTAGTTCATTTAAAACAGAATGGCTTAATGAAACAGTAGAAACTGCTGCACCGAAAGCTCATGAGGCCAGAAATGTGCAGATAAGATAAATATTTATGTACAATACAGAAATTGGTGTTATCTGTGTGTATTGTCACAATGCAAAAGTTGCTGGACAATTTACAACTGGGAAGAAGAGGAAACTTGACTTCTTAAAGCATCATTCAGTACGAAAATCGTATAAGGACGGTGCACAAAAACTTCAGCAAGAAAATCCTTCATTACCAGCTATAGATGTTTTGTGAAAGTGCAGATGAACGAGAGCAAAAATGACCAAACCCAGAGAAGATCAAAGTTCTTCTGGGCAGTTATGTTATTTCTTTTAAGCAATAAAGAACAAACTGGACTCAGTAGTTTATTTTCCTTAGAATAGCTTCGGGTTTACTTCCACTTAAAAATTCAGTGTGCACATGTTGTTGTCACTGGGCAAACTCAAGATTTTTGTGCACACCAATCATTACAAATTAGAGGGAACATAGCTTATATAATGATCTTACTTTGAACTTTAATAGATTCTGATGAACTAACTGAGCAGCAAAGTGCAAAGCATCTCTCTGTTCAACTTCAAGTGATTTTGCATGCATTATTTTCCTTAAAAATTGAAGATTGAGCCTCAGCTTAAGGTCCTATCCATTCTTTCATTACTGTACTGCAACGTCAGTCAACATAACATGTTTAGCTCCTTTTGTGGGACTTGAACCCACAGCTCTCTGAATCAGATGGAAATCAGCTATTAAGTAAAGCAGAAGACACACATTTTGAGTTTGGAGCTAGGTTTCCTCTGATAGGTCAGAGACAGCATAGGCTCAGTGAACTTAATGGCTCCTTTCAATGCTGTAAATCAATGGAGGCTGGGTGGTTGACAAGATGGGAGCGTTATCACCTGACCAGTTACTCAACATGAGGAAACAGCCCAAAGACTAAGCCATGATAGTATTGGAGTGGCATCACTTACCACCAAAATACTGATGTTAAAACAAGAAAAGAAGGCAATATAAATAGATTAAACCCTCGAAGCAGATTAAAGACACAATGTAAGTACAATGGAGATGCAAGCGACTGCAGATGCTGGACTCTTTACAAATCATGTTCTTAGCATTATCCTTAATTGCACAGTGTGACATCTTTTGTACGCTGGCTGTGTGTCAATCTCTGTATATGTACAGTTTTTTTGTAAAGTTAAATTGTATTTTTTTCCTGTAAATGCCTGAAGGAGAATAAATCTCAAGCTAGTGTATGGCAACATGCACATACTTTGATAATAAACTTATTTCCAAGTTTGGAATCAGGATCAGCAAATAATCTGCTGGAAAAACTTAGTGGGTTGAGCAGCATCTGTGGGAGAAGTCCAGGTGCGGGTCGATGGGACTAGGCAGAAAAATAATTTGTCATCGATTAGGTGGGCCAAAATGCCTTTCCCTGTACTGTAGTACTCTGTGACACCATGAGTCAGTCCCGATGCAGCCTTTCAACTGCAAGCAATGATAATTCATTTCCTCCTCCAGATACTGCTTAACATACTGAGCTCTTCAAGCAGATGTTTGTTGCCCCAGATTCCAGCAGCTGGTGTCTCCTGTGCCTCCATAACAAAGCTCTCCCCAGTCTGCTGAGCCATCAGCTCGGTCTAAAACAGAGCTTCCTAACATGTTCCTCAGCATGACCATATTCAAACACTGAAGCCCTGAAATGATGCTGGTGGTAAAAGAGTTACTCGACTAAATGAAAAAAAAGATTGAAAGTTACACTGTAAGGTGTCTTGGTGAGCTCCTTTTTATATTTGACTGGCAACCTCAAGGTTGGTCTAAACTTAACGGCTTCCCATTATTTCCTTTTCTGTCTCCTTCCTCTCTTTCTGAAGTCAGCAATGCTGTCACTAAGGCACTGTTCCACGGGCTCCAGCGCTACTTCCGATTTGTTGCAAGCGTTACTCCAGGTTGATTCACTTCTTCCCACGACTTCCTGGTAAGCGGTTGCAATAAGGAGTGGGGTGTAACCATGTAGCGATGAGGAGCAGGAATCCTTAGCTTCTTCTCCCTTCCTCTCTGACATCAACTAATTCATCATAGACCTAGGAAATTTAACCTCCTGCTCCCTATTGCCCAGGGAGAAGATATTCTTTCAAAGATTAAGAAGCTCTGGCGACAACATTCTTTTCCTTTTTTCCTTGTTCTTGTTGAGAAAAATCTGCCAAGGAAATGCTAATTGCAAGTTTGTTCTGTGTTGTTGACAGAATGGGGAGAGGCAGCTCTCACCTGCCCCATCAATCCTTGTTCTGTAACTCAACACTGGCCACCTAAATATCATGGTTACTCTGCAATTACATTAGCCCTGTGCACTTTGCTTCAAAAGAACCAATCCTCCTGGACGGGATTTGATCATAAGTCTTTTTCTCTTTTCATTTTCTCCACCCATTTCACAGGAAAAGGAGCCTCTTAGTCATCCAAGCTGCGCTGATTGTGAAAGTCATTTATTATCTGAGTCTCAAGATAGTTTTCCATTAGCTCAAAGTCCGATTGAAAAACTCACTTTATATGTCAGAGTGTAACAGATCAAAATGGATGATTTGAATCAGTCTTCAAATATCAATACATGACAATGGCACACCTTTTGATTATTTTAATCATCCCTAAAGTGAACTAAAATTATGGAGGAATGCTGCACTGGCCCGCAATTCAAAATGTAGCAACAAAAATCCACCTCATTGTCCCATGAGTGCAACTGGAAGTTTTCCCGCAATATTAGGAAGGCTGAGGAACAGCACTAGTAGCCAGAAATGCCAGTGGAGATATATAACCTAGGCGTGAACAACAATACCCAACCATCAGGTGTCAAAAGCCCAATAGACTCTGGTTGCCTCATTATTGCAAGGATGTGTAAGCTTTAGAGAGGGTGCAAAGAAGATTTACCAGGATGCTGCCTGTGTTAGAGAGCACGTCTTATAAGAATAAATTGAGCTGGGGCTTTTCTATCTGGAACGAAGGAGGATGAGACGTGACCTGATACTGTTGTACAAGACGTTAAGAGGCATAGTTTGAGTGGATAGCCAGGGACTTTTCCACAGGGCAGAAGTAGCTAGTACAAGGTGGCATCATTTCAAGGTGATTGGAGGAAAGTATTTTTGGAGGTGGGGTGTCAGAGTTAATTTTTTTTTACACAGAGCATTGAGTGCCAGGAGTGGTGGTAGACGCAGATACATAAGGGAAATTTGAGAAACTCTTAGTAAGCACATGGATGATAGGAAAATGGAGGGCTATGTAAAAGGTAGATTGATCTTAAGAGTAGGTTAAAATGTCAGCAGAATATTACACATTGAAGGGCTTGAACTGTGCTGTAATGTCCAGTGTTCTGTATTCTATGAGTCATGTCTAGATCCCAATGACAACCAAGTCAATGTTTATCTTTTCCATGGTAGGCTCAATGTCATTACCATAGTGATAAAGTGGACTGTATAAAAGCAGTAACACTTCATGAATGGAGAAACACATGTCAAAACCTCACAATGCAATCCACAGTTGCAAATGGGAATTGGAGAAGCAAATCATTGCTGTAAGCATTAGCTTAAGCCAAGTTTAGGTTTTGAAAGCCAATGGACTGCAGGGGATAAAGAAAACTGAAGGTTGCACTTAGCATTAAAGCTCTACTGTAAAGTTATGGGAGGAGTCAAGAGTGTGTGTGCCAGGGTTCACTTTTGTGCTGATCAACACATCAATCAATGTGGATGACATCAGTGCGCAGCAGCCCTGATCTACCTGTTGCATTTATATAGCAACCACTTCCTCCAGAGCCACATGCAGTTTGACTGGAAGATTTATATTCTGAGGAATTACATATTCCAGGGCACAGTCTGAAGATATGAGGACGTCTGATTAGAACAGAATTGAGAAGGAATTTCTTTAGCCAGAGGGTGGTGAATGAAACTGTGGATTTCATTCTGCTCCTATATCTTATGATCTTATTAATGCCAGAATGAAAATGTATGCAGAATGTAGGAACACCAATGAAAAAGTCCAAGTCAACAGAGTTTGTTCTGGTTCACAAGTAGTTTATCAAAAAGGATGCTTGATTAAACCGAACACCAGATTAAAAGGTTTTATTTTTTTTAATTTAGAGAGACAGTGTGCAACAGGCCCTTCTGGCCCAACGAGCTGCACCATCCAACAACCCCACCCCCCCCTTACTTAAGACTAGTTCAATCAGAGGACAATTTACAATGACAAATTAACCTACTATCTGGTACACCTTTGGACTCTGAGGGGAAACGACAGCACCCAGAGGAACCCCACGTACAGACTCCCTACTGTTGGCGCTGGAATTGAAATCCGAATTCCGGAATGCCTCAAGCTGTAAGTGCATCACGCTAACCGCAGCGCTACTGTGGCGCACCAGGTTAGATGCACGGAGAGCGAGGCTGACTAGTCGGAGTGCCGGAATCTCTCAAGAAAACCACATCCCAGGGTTCCTTACCTTTCCTCTAAAAATTCAAGACTCAAGGTCATTTAATGTCATCTTCTGTATGCAAGTGTAGGGGGAACAAAGTTACTGATACTCTGGATCTGGTGTAGCACAAAAAAAACACAAAAGATAAAGAACACAATAATACTAAAAAGCACACCACAAATATAAATACATAAGATAGATTACGTACATAGATTGCATGTCCATAAAGTGATGCTAAGCAGTACATGAAGTGACTGACAGGAATTCGTACATAGTGGCCCAAAAGACAGAATGGATATGTTTTCCCTTGAGAAGAAGACACTCAAAGATCACCAAAGAAAGCTCTAAAATTAGGAAGGGTCTTTAGGGTGCGGATATGGAGCGAATATTCCTGCACGTAAGGAAAAGCATATGTAGAAGCCATCAAAATAAGATAGTCACTAATAAGTCTACCATAGAAATTCCAAACATTTTGTTTTACGTTAGGATATGTAACCTGTTCACAGAGGAAGTGGTCGAGTGAATAGTACAGGTACATTGCAGATGAGGCTGGACAAGCACGTGCAGAAGAAGAATAGTGGATTAAGTTGATGAATTCAACAGAGGAAGAGCAGCAGGAAGCTCAAATTGTGCATAAATGTAGGGTTGTTTGGGTTGAATCTTCCATTTTTGTGTTGTATATTTTCCATAAACCCCAGATAACCTAAAAATGGAGACAAAAAAAGACCTAAAGACAAAAAAGAAAATTGTTCATGGGCAGAAAATGGTAGGGTACTTTCCACACAGAGCTCACAATGACTTTCGTTTCTATACAGGGAATTGTAATTATTCTATTAAAATAAAAGGAAGTATTTCAGGTAATGCCTTCATGTGATCTGTATGCAGACCCCAGCCAACATATTCTTATCTCTGAGTCTCTGTTTTAGACTCATACTAACTTACTGTCTATTCACAGTGTTTCTATCTATACTGTATTCTAGATTTTTAAATGCTAGAGTTTATCTTTCTTACAGCAACCATTAAGTTAGCCTGTTGGATTCCATTAGTGCCTTGCTCTAGTTTTGCTGGTATTATTAAGACCTTAAGACCTTAAGACATACAGTAGGAGCAGGATTAGGCCATTTGGCCCATCAAGTCTGGTCTGCCATTCCATCATGGCTGATTTAGTATCCCTCTCAATCCTATTCTCCACCTTTCCCCTTGTAGCTTTCGATGCCCTGACTAATCAAAGGTATCAGGAACCTATAAACCCTCATTTTATACCAGATGACTTGCCTCCACAGTCATCTATGGCAATGAATTCCATGGATTCATCATCCTCTGGCTAAAGGAATTCTTCCAATCTCTGTTCTTAAGGGAAGTCCTTCTATTTTAAGGCTGTGCCACAGATGAATAATCCTGGAGTACTGTAGCCATCAGTGTTTTATCAGAAGCAACACACAAAGGAGCTTGGGGAACTCAATGGATCAGACCACATCTATGGAGGGATATGAGCAGTCCATGTTCAGGTCAAGACCCTTCATCAGGACTGCAGTCGCTTGAGTGTCCATCAATGCTTTATGTCTCATTTTAGTTTTACAATATTTAAGTGTGGCATTGTCAAAACTTGCATTAAATGTAAAACTGTTTCAGAGAAGCAAGCTCAATGAATAAAATTTCTACTCTTTTTCAGCAAATGAAGGTTAGGCTGACTCCTGTGATAGCTTCACACTTATCTTTCTTTAGCAACATAACCATAATATTGCAAACATGGCTTAACTTCAAAAGTCTTCCAATGAGAGTTTGGGGACGCCTGAGATCAAGGAATGTATTAGTTCGGTACAACTCTTATCTTAATTTATTAATTGGTAGAAACCGGCTTTCAAGAAGTATTTTCTGATGTAAATATTTCTTTTTATTAAAGATACCAACTATGAGGAGCACTTTCCTTTATGTTCATTGTTGTCTGATGCTGCATTTTCAGAACTTATCATGAATTGATGTTAGTTTTCTCCTTTCCTTCCCAATTCTTCAGACAGACGTTGGATGAGCTGCCTGCGGAAGTAGTGGATGTGGGTTCGATTGCAATATTTAAGAAAAGTTTGTTTAAGTACATACATGGGAAGGTTATAGTCCAGGTGCAGGTCGAATGGGATTAGGCAGAATAACAGTTCAGTATGAACTAGATGGGCCGTAGGGCCAGTTCCTGTGCTGTAGCACTCTATGACTCTATAAGGATATCTTGCTCAATTGACAAAGGCAGCACATCACAACTTAAAGAGCAAACCCAATCAATACATTTCCTGTCCTCTAGGAGGCAGCATAGTCTTGACGGACTGAATGGCCTTCTGCACTGTGACAGTTCTATGGCTACATGGCTCGACTTTGTGAGAGTCTTTGACAACATGTAACAGCTACTATAGCATCGCAGATTTATTACAGTTTGCAAGCAAGTCTGATTTCATTAGCAGTCATTTTAAAAGTCCGTATTTTAACGTTCAAAGCCTCAGACTGTATTTAAATTCTTCTGTTTTCCAGTTACTGACATCTACAGCTGGCTACAGGTTTGTCGGTTATTTAATTTGATATTTCACTGTACTTGATACAAGTGTAAATTATTAAATCAACCTTTCTATTCACCAAGAAAATTGAAGCCATATGTGATAGGAAAGGACAGAGACTAAAGGGAACAAGGAATCCTGATTTTTTAAAATCTAGAATCAGAATCAGGTTTAATATTACTGACATATGTCATGAAATTTGTTGTTTTGTAGCAGCAGTAAATTGCAATACATAAAATAAGTGCTATAAATCACAATAAGAAATATATATTAAAATATTAAATTAATTAAGTAGTCAAACAGGAAAGCAAAAATAGTGAGGCAGTGTTCATGGGTTGGTTCGTTCTCTGTTCAGAAATCTGATTGATTGATTTGTTGAGATACAGCGCAGAATAGGCCCTTCCGGCCCTTCCGGCCCATCGAGCCACGCTGCCCAGTGACCTCCCATTTAATCCTAGCCTAATCACGGGACAGTATTCGATGACCAATTAACTTACCAACTGCCTTTCGACTGTGGGGAGAAGTCAGAGCACCTGGAGGAAACCCACACATTCCAGGAGGAGGAAGTACAAACTCCTTACAGGCAGTGTGGAATGGGACCCTGGTCACCAGTACAGTGATGCATTGTGCTAACCATTATGGTACCGTGACACCCCCATGGAGGTGGAGGGGAAGAAGCTGTTCTTAGGCTCCTGTACCTCCTCTCTGATGGTCGTAATAAGAAGAGATCACGTACTGGTTGATGGGTCCTCAATGGTTGATACATTTTGAGGCATCACTTTTTGAAGGTGTCCTCGATGCTGGGGAGGCTAGTGCCCAAGATGGAGATGGCTGAGTTTGCAACTTGCTGCAGCTTTTTCCGATCCCGTGCAGTGGCCCCTCCATAGCAGATGGTGATGCAGCCAGTCAGAACGCTCTCTGTGGTACATGTGTAGTAATTTGCTGAATGTTTAGTGACATACCAAATCTCCTCAATCTCCTAATGAAATATAACCAATAGTAATCAATAGTAGTTCATGTCAATAATGGGAATATCCCCTCAAAAATGTTTTACAGCTGTGCAGTAGAACTCTGGAACTGAACAGTACAATTCTGGGACCAACACCTTGTTGCAATCCCAAAGACAAGCCAGCAGCTCTACTTCAGTAGGGGTTTGAAGAGATTTGGTACATCACCAAAGACACTTGTACAATGGAGAGCATTCTGACTGGCTGCATCACAGGCTGGTATGGAGGATCCAATGCACAGGATCGCAAGAGGCTGTTAGGGAGTTGTAGGATCTGTCACAGGCACAACCCTCCCTACCACTGAGGACATCCTCACGAGGTGCTGCCTCAAGAAGGTGTCATCTATCCCTAACGACCCTCGCCATCTGGGATCTGCCCTCTTCATGTTACTAACAATGTAGAGGAGGTCCATGAGACTGAAGACCTACACTCAAGCTTCTTACCTTCTGCCATCAGATTTCTGAATAGTCCATGCAACCATGGCTGATTCTGATTCTGAAAACAGGGGGGTCACTTTGCTCTGAGCTGAAATGCAGCAGGGAAGATGGATCTGAACTCAGAAAGAAAGGATTTGCATTTCTATATCCTTCAAAGTGTTTTACAGCTTGTGGAATGCTGCTGAGGTAGCAAACTGTACATTAATACCCCAGCTCAGTGCTGAGATGTGGCTTTCAGATGAGTTCAGATAAGCTCCCTGTGCCATATGAGGTAGGCAACAGAGATCTCCTGGTACCCCTCAGACAAGGGCAGTCCAGTTACCTCCCAGCCCCTATGTATCCCTGAGTTAACAGGACTAACAAAATGATTATCTGGTCCTAATTGCACCATTACAGGAACTGTCTACATTCACCAGCCATAAAAGGAGCTAGGTAAATAGAACTTTTAGGAAATGGTTCTGCTTCTTTTGCAGTAACATCCTTCACAGAGCAGGTTTTCATTTCTGAACAACTTGCTTTCTAGTGAAGTGTAAAGGCAGAAATTTGATCTTATCCCAGTGGCTTTGTTGATAAAGGCACAAGGCAGCATGGCGGTGAGGTGCAGACAAAACAATCCAGGTTCAGCCCACAGCCAGTGCTCGTTGAATACATCTCATCAACGGCCGGAAGGCAGGCAGAGACCATGCCATCAGAACATGTGAAATAGGGGCTGGAGGAGGACGTCCACCTCCACCATTCAGAGTTCATGCTCATTGCCTCTTTACTGCTCTATCCATTTTGATTCCTCTAACACCTAAAAATGTATTGATCTTTGCTTTAATACTCTCCATGACCTTAAAGATTCACCACCTACTGAGTGAAGAAATTGCTCCTCCTCCCAGAGCTAAATAGACAATGTCTCATTTTGAGACGGTGACTCTTCATCCTGGGAAATATCCTGTTTGTTTTCAACCTGTTGAGACATCTAAGAATGTTCAACATTGCCTCTCATTCTTCTAAACTCTAGCAGATACTGGTCCTACTTACTCAGTCTTGCCTGAAATGCTAGAGTTGCCACCTTAAGAACCGTTCTGGTGATTCTTCGTTCCACTCCCTTCAGAATAAGGAGATCAATCCTTCAGCAAGGAGATCAAAATGATATGAAATACTCCAGTTGTGGTCTCACAAAGATATTACAGAACTACAGTAAGACATCCTTAGTGTTGACCTAAATTCTTCTGCAATGAAGACCAAGTTTTAATCTGTCTTTCTGATTGCCTGCCTGCAGCTACGTATTAGTTGCTTGACACTCACGTTCGATCAACTCTCAATCCATGCAATCACAATTTTTGTTGGTAAGCACGTGGTAAAGATATGGGATGAGAACAGTAATAGCCTCAATTCTGATGTCCTCAGTTGGTCATCAATAACAAAGAGCATGTCAGGAAATACCCGAAGGACATACTGTACACCTATCTAAACAAAATATCAAAGGACTGCTGGATCCCAGTAGCACCATACTCCATGCCTGCCTTTAGTTAATGGGTGTAATGTCTAAAAGGAGATAAGGCAAATTTGGATGCAGGGGAGGAGTGGTGAAGGGATTGCAAATGCATTCCAGTAAGAAAGTGGTCAAAGTACAAGTGAGCTCAATTGGCAATGTTTTATTTTTATTTTGTTAGAAATACCGCACAGTAACAGGCTTTTCCGGCTCAGTGAGTCCACGCACCCAATTACACCCACGCAACTAATTACACCCATGCGACCAATTACACCCATGCACCCAGTTACACCCGTGTGACCAATTATACCCACGCATCCAATTATACCCATGTGACCAATTATACCCATGCACCCAATTATACCCACACACCCAATTACACCCATACGACCAATTACACCCACGCACCCAATTATACCCATGCGACCAATTATACCCACGCGACCAATTACACCCACTCACCCAATTACACCCACGCACCCAATTATACCCATGCGACCAATTACACCCATGCAACCAATTATACCCACGCTACCCATGCACCCAATTATACCCACGCACCCAATTATACCCACGCAACTAATTACACCCACGCGACCAATTACACCCACGCACCCAATTATACCCACGCACCCAATTATACCTACTCAACTAATTACACCCACGCGATTAATTACACCCACACACCCAATTACACCCACGCACCCAATTATACCCATGCGACCAATTACACCCATGCAACCAATTATACCCACGCTACCCATGCACCCAATTATACCCACGCACCCAATTATACCCACGCAACTAATTACACCCACGCGACCAATTACACCCACACACCCAATTACACCCATGCGACCAATTACACCCATGCACCCAATTATACCCATGCACCCAATTATACCCATGCGACCAATTATACCCATGCGACCAATTATACCCACGCTACCCATGCACCCAATTATACCCACGCACCCAATTATACCCACGCAACTAATTACACCCACGCGACCAATTACACCCACACACCCAATTACACCCATGCGACCAATTACACCCATGCACCCAATTATACCCATGCACCCAATTATACCCATGCGACCAATTATACCCACGCACCCAATTATACCCATGCACCTAATTATACCCATGCGACCAATTATACCCACGCACCCAATTATACCCATGCACCTAATTATACCCATGCGACCAATTATACCCACGCACCCAATTATACCCATGCGACCAATTATACCCACACACCCAATTATACCCATGCGACCAATTAACCATGCATCTTTGGAAGGTGGGAGGAAACTGGAGCACCCGGAGGAAACCCATGCAGTCATGGGGAGAACGTACAGATTCCACACATAGACAGTGGCGGGAATTGAACCTGTGGCGCCAGCGCTGTAATATTAGCAATGTGACCATATAGATAAGAAATCTGAGTCACGCTCACCTTGGGCAACTGGTGACCCAAACAGTAAGTTATTGGGGAAGGGTCTGGTCTTAGCATTTTGAATTAATGAGTGAAGTTAATTGGCTATTCCTGACAATAGGAGAAGTGGATTGGAAAAACTTCTCATATAGAGAAGAGTGAATGGACTGGAATAGCAATCTAAAGTCAGATGGGATATAATTTAAGAAGCATCTAGATAAAAATTTGAATCACCAAGACACAGAAGGCTACAGACTAAATGTGGGTAAATGAAACATGTGTAGGTAAATACTGTCACAAAATGTTGGAGGAACTCAGCAGCTTCGTGACGGATTTCAGCTGGAAAAGTTAACTGTTCACTCATTTCCATAGATGCTGCCTGATCTGTTGAGTTCCTCCAGCATTTGGTGTGCATTACTCTGGATTTCCAGCATCTGCAGAATCTCAAACACGAGGAATTCTGCAGATGCTGGAAATTCAAGGGTCTCGGCCCAAAACGTTGACTGTACCTCTTCCTAGAGATGCCGCCTGGCCTGCTGCGTTCACCAGCAACTTTGATGTGTGTTATCTGCAGAATCTCTTGTGTTTAAATAAGTGCAATGTTCAGCACGATGGGCTTAAGGGTTGGTTTCTGTGCTGAGATAAATTTTTGTTAGCATGTGCTCTGTGTTAAAACCAAGTAAAACAACAGATTCAAAACACTGTCACAATTGAGGGCAATAGATCTAAATCCTGGGAATTCTGAAAACTCAGCAATGTTGTCTGCTACAGATTTTGCTATTAACACTCAACTGGCTACAGTGAATGTTCCATGGCGCTTTTCTCCTCTGAACTGAAATGGTGCGGAAAGCTGATTGAGTCCAAAGTCAAGCGGTCTCTATGTAACTGAGAAGCCTGCCACATTACCAGAGACCAAAGCATGAAATTTAATCCCACATCTGCACCGTGAAAAAGCCCCTCTTGATTCTCACAGCGTGACAAATTTTGTTTTTGTTTGCTGGCACTTCTGAAGAATGGTTTGGCACCTTCAAACAAAATGACAAGAGGGCTGGTGGTGGCGGGGGCGAGGGGAGGGGGGGGTGGTATGGATGTGTGCTGTCATTTAAACTCTGTAACTCCACTAATGAAAAGCACTCGGGACTCACTTTAACTATTGGCTTCCTGATTTCCCTTTGCCAAGAATTTGCCTGTTAGCGGTATCATTCTGGTCCCACTCTCGACAGGCAGCATTCACAACAGGACCACTAGACTCAAAAACAGTTTCTTCCCCCAAGCTGTCAGGCTGATCAACACCTCCAGCCATTACTTCATCCCACCAACAAGCCACTCCTTTCCACAGCTCCTCAGCACCCTTCATCCACCACCGCCCCATGTAGTGCCACTTCACGCCTACACTCCACACCTGATACCTGCACTGACACAGTTACTGTCACACTGCTTTCATATGTCCTGCTGCTACCTTGACCATAAAGCCATAATACATAGGCAATTCAGCCGTCAAGTCTGCTCTGCTCTTTTACCATAGCTGATTTATTAACCCTTTCAACCCCATTCTCCTGCCTTCTCGCCGTAACCTTTGATGCCGTGACTAATCAACAACCAATCAACCTCAGCTTTAAATATTCCCAATGACTTGGCCTCTGCAGCCATCTGTGGAAATGAATTCCACAGATTCAGTACCCTCTAGCAAAAGAAATTCCTCCTCATTTCTGTTCTAAAGGGATATCCTTGTATTTTGAGTCCGTGCCCTCTATTCCTAGATTCACTCACTATAGGAAACATCCTGTCCACATCCGCTCTCTCTTGGCCTTTGAATATTCAATAGGTTTCAATGAGATCCCCCCCCATTCTTCTAAACTCCAGCAAGTATAGACTGAAAGCCATCGAAAGCTCCTCATATGTTAACCTTTTGTTCCCAGAATCATTCTGTGAGCCTTCTCTGGACCCTCTCCAATGCCAAACCTACTCACAGTACTTTAAGTGCAGTCTGGCCAAAGCCTTATAAACTTCAGCATTACGTCCTTGCTTTTTTATTCTAGTCCTCTCAAAATGAATGCTAACATTGTATTTGCCTTCCTCACCACTGACTCACCCTGCAAGTTAACCTTTAGGGAATCCTGCACAAGGACTACAAATTCTCTCTGCGCGTCAGATTTTTGAATTTTCTCCCCATTTAGACAGTTTATGCCTTTATCCCTTCTACCAATGTGCATGACCACACATTTCCCTGCGCTATATCCAATCTGCCACTCTTTGCCATTCTTCCAATATGGGAGTCATCTGCAGCCTCTCTGCTTCCTCAAGATTACCTATCCCTCCACCTACCTCCGTATCATCCACAAACTTGGATACAAAACCATTGATTCCGGCATCCAATTCATTGAAAACTTCCTCTTGCCAAGAGTTACTTTGTCACTTTATCATTTCCTGTGAGAGTCAACTCATGTACAGATGCTCCTGCAGCCATGGTCATTTTAGATATATACCATCAATTTATGTGTATAAGCTAATCTTACGTATTTACGTATTTAAGTACAGAGGAAATTAAGAACCTGGTGGCATGGTGCGAAGACAATAACCTATCCCTCAACGTCAGCAAGGCGAAGGAATTGGTTGTTGACTTCAGAAGGAGTAGCGGACCACACGACTCAATTTACATCGGTGGTGCGCAAGTGGAACAGGTCAAAAGCTTTAAGTTCCTTCGGGGTCAATATCACAAGTGACCTGACTTGGTCCAACCAAGCAGAGTTCACTGCCAAGAAGGCTCACCAGCACCTTTACTTCCTGAGAAAACTAAAGAAATTTGGCCTGTCTCCTAAAACCCTTACTAATTTTTATACGTTTATAGATGCACCGTAGAAAGCCATCTTCTAGGGTGCATCACAACTTGGTATGGAAGTTGTCCTGTCCAAGACCAGAAGAAGCTGCAGAAGATCGTGAGCACAGCGCAGCACATCACACAAACCAATCTTCCGTCCTTGGACTCACTTTACACTGCACGCTGTCGGAGCAGTGCTGCCAGGATAATCAAGGACACGACCCACCCAGCCAACACACTTTTCGTCCCTCTTCCCTCCGGGAGAAGGCTCAGGAGCTTGAAGACTCGTATGGCTAGATTTGGGAACAGCTTCTTTCCAACTGTGATAAGACTGCTGAACGGATCCTGACCCGGATCTGGGCCGTGCCCTCCAAATATCCAGACCTGCCTCTCGGTTTTTTTGCACTACCTTACTTTCCATTTTTCTATTTTCTATTTATGATTTATAATTTATATTTTTAATACTTACTATCAATTTGTAATCCAGGGAGCGGGAAGCGCAGAATCAAATACTGCTGTGATGATTGTACGTTCTAGTATCAATTGTTTGGCGACAATAAAGCATAAAGCATGGCCATACCCAAACAGTTACTTGTATATTGTATTTTATAAGATTGATTTTATATTTACATTTATTGTGTTTGTTATGCTTACTGTGTTTTTTCGCTGCATCATATCCGGAGTTAAAATCATTTTGTTCTTATTTACACTCATGTACTGAAGAATGACAATAAATAATCCTGAATCTTCAATCTTGAATCAGTTTGGTCCTTGACTCTTTGCAAAAAGTTTCACTGAAACGATAAATGTGTGTTGCACAATTTGATGCCTAAATGTGCTTCTCCATCCTCTCTTCCAAAAACCTGGCTCAGTAGCTCAGTGCCCAAGGGGAAAGACATCATCCATTGTGCCTCTGATGTGGAAATTCATTTGGGATTGGAAGCGTGACTGACGCTGAATGCCAAGTTGCATTACCTGATTGGCACAAAGGAGCTCACAAATGGTCGCAATTGTAATTTGCACTAGCTAAAAACAATCTGCAATTGTGTAGAGTAGAAGTTGATCATTCGCCATAAAGGTCCAAAGGTCAGATTTATTTGCCAAATATATATCAAAGCATGCAGTTAAATGGCATTGCTTGCATCAACAACCAACACAGTCTGAGGTGTGCTGGGGGCAGGCCGCAAGCGTTCAAAAGTTCAAAGTTCAAAGTAAATTTATTATCTCAGTACATATATGTCACCATATACAACCCTGAGATTCATTTTCTTGTGGGCACACACAGTAAATCCAAGAAATACAATGGAATCAACAGGACAGATGGACAACCAATGTACAAAAGGCAATGAGCTGTACAAACACAAAAAGAAAAGAAATAGAAACACAGAAACATAGAAAACCTACAGCACAATACAGGCCCTTCAGCCCACAAAGTTGTGCCGAACATGTCCCTACCTTAGAAATTACTAGGCTAACCTATAGCCCTCTATTTTTCTAAGCTCCATGTACCTACCCAGAAGTCTCTTAAAAGACCCTATCGTATCCGCCTCCACCACCGTTGCCGGCAGCCCATTCCACGCACTCACTGTTCTCTGAGTAAAAAACTTACCCCTGACATTTCCTCTGTACCTACTCCCCAGCACCTTAAACCTGTGTCCTCTTGCGGCAGCCATTTCAGCCCTGGAAAAAAACCTCTGGCTATCCACACGATTAGATCACCTCCCATTCTCCATCGCTCCAAGGAAAAAAGGCCAAGTTCACTCAACCTATTCTCATAAGGCATGCTCCCCAATCCAGGCAACGTCCTTGTAAATCTCCTCTGCACCCTTCTTAAGGTGTCCACATCCTTCCTGTAGTGAGGTGACCAGAACTGAGCACAGTACTCCAAGTGTGGTCTGACCAGGGTCCTATATAGCTGCAACATTACCTCTCAGCTCCTAAATTCAACTCCACGATTGATGAAGGCCAATACACTGTACGCCTTCTTAACCACAGAGTCAACCTGTGCAGCAGCTTTGAGCGTCCTACGGACTTGGACAGCAAGATCCCTCTGATCCTCCACACTGCCAAGAGTCTTACCACTAATACTATATTCTGCCATCATATTTGACCTACCAAAATGAACCACTTCACACTTATCTGGGTTAAACTCCATCTGCCACTTCTCAGTCCAGTTTGGCATCCCATCAGTGTCCCACTGTAACTTCTGACAGCCCTCCACACTACCCATAACACCTCCAACCTTTGTGTCATCAGCAAACTTAGTAACCCATCCCTCCACTTCCTCATCCAGGTCATTTATAAAAATCACAAAGAGTAGGGGTCCCAGAACAGATCCCCGAGGCACACCACTGGTGACCGACCTCCATGCAGAATATGACCCGTCTACAACCACGCTTTGCCTTCTGTGGGCAAGCCAGTTTTGGATCCACAAAGCAGTGTTCCCTTGGATCCCATGCCTCTTTACTTTCTCAATAAGCCTTGCATGGGGTACCTTATCAAATGCCTTGCTGAAATCCATATACACTACATCTACCGCTCTTTCTTCATCAATGTGTTTAGCCACATCCTCAAAAAATTCAATCAGGCTCGTAAGGCACGACCTGCCTTTGACAAAGCCATGCTGACTATTCCTAATCATATTATACCTCTCCAAATGTTCATAAATCCTGCCTCACAGGATCTTCTCCATCAACTTACCAACCACTGAGGTAAGACTCACTGCTCTATAATTTCCTGGGCTATCTCTACCCCCTTTCTTGAATAAAGGAACAACATCCGCAGCCCTCCAATCCTCTGGAACCTCTCCTGTCCTCGTTGATGATGCAAAGGTCATCGCCAGAGGTTCAGCAATCTCCTCCCTTGCCTCCCACAGTAGCCTGGGGTACACCTCATCCGGTCCTGGCGACTTATCCAACTTGATGCTTTCCAAAAGCTCCGGCACATCCTCCTTCTTAATATCTATATGCTCAGGCTTTTCAGTCTGCTATAAGTCATCATTATAATCACCAAGATCCTTTTCCACATTGAATACCAAAGTAAAGTATTCATTTAGTACCTCTGCTATTTCCTCCGGTTCCATACACACTTTCCCACTGTCACAATTGATAGGTCCTATTCTCTCACGTCTTATCCTCTCGCTCTTCACATACCTGTAGAATGCCTTGGGGTTTTCTTTAATCCTGCCCGCCAAAGCCTTCTCATTGTCCCTTCTGGCTCTCCTAATTTCCTTCTTAAGCTCCTTACTATTAGCCTTATAATCTTCTAGATCTCTAACATTACCTAGCTCTCTGAACCTTTTGTAAGCTTTTCTTTTCTTCTTCACTAGATTTATTACAGCCTTTGTACACCATGGTTCCTGTACCCTACCATAACTTCCCTGTCTCATTGGAACGTACCTATACAGAACTCCACACAAATATCCACTGAACATTTGCCACACTTCTTCCATACTTTTCCCTGAGAATATCTGTTTCCAATTTAAGCTTCCAATTTCCTGCCTGATAACCCCATAATTCCTCAGAATTATGATCACTATCTCCAAAATGCTCTCCCACTGAGAGATCTGACACCTGACAGGTGCATTTCCCAATACCAAATCAAGTACAGCCTCTCCTCTTGTTGGCTTATCTACATATTGTGTCAAGAAACCTTCCTGAACACACCTAACAAACTCCACTCCATCTAAACCCCTTGCTCTAGGGAGATGCCAATCAATATTTGGGAAATTAAAATCTCCCATCACGACAACCCTGTTATTATTACACCTTTCCAGGATCTGTTTCCCTATCTGCTCCTCGATATCCCTGTTACTATTGGGACGGCCTATAAAAAACACCCAGTAAAGTTATTGACCCCTTCCTGTTCCTAACCTCCACCCACAGAGACTCTGTAGAAAATCCCTCCATGGCGTCCACCTTTTCTGCAGCCGTGATACTATCTCTGATCAACAGTGCCATGCCCCCACCTCTTTTGCCTCCCTCCCTGTCCTTTCTGAAACATCTAAAACCCGGCACTTCAAGTTACCATTCCTGTTCCCGAGCCATCCAAGTCTTTGTAATGACCACCACATCATATCTCCAAGTACTGATCCACGCTCTAAGCTCATCCGCTTTGTTCACAACACTCCTTGCGTTAAAATAGACACATCTCAAACCTTCGGTCTGAGCGCGTCCCTTCTCTATCACTTGCCTATCCTCCCTCTCACACTGTCTACAAGTTTTCTCTATTTGTGAGCCAACCTCCTCTTCCCCAGTCTCTTCAGTTCGGTTCCCACCCCCCAACAATTCTAATTTAAACTCTCCCCAGTAGCCTTAGCAAACCTCCCTGCCAGGATATTGGTTCCCCTGGGATTCAAGTGCAACCTGTCCTTTTTGTACAGGTCACACCTGTCCCAAAAGTGGTTTCAATGATCCAGAAATCTGAATCCCTGCCCCTTGCTCCAACCCCTCAGCCTTTTTCAGAACCTATGCCCTTTTCCTACCTATGTCATTGGTACCAATATGTATCATGACCTCTGGCTGTACTCCCTCCCACTGCAGGATATCTTGGATGCGATCAGAAACATCCCGGACCCTGGCACCTGGGAGGCAAACTATCATCCAAATTTCTTTCCTGCGTCCACAGAATCGCCTGTCTGACCCACTAACTATAGAGTCCCCTATCACTACTGCCTTCTTCTTCCTTTCCCTACCCCTCTGAGCAATAGGGCCAGACTCTGTGCTAGAGGCACGGCCACTGTTGCTTCCTCCAGGTAGGCTGAATAAATAAATAAGAATAATTATCGAGAACATGAAATAAAGAACAGTTCAATGATGTGGCTGGTGAAGTTATCCCTTATAGTTCAAGAGACTGATGGCTGAGAGGTATTAACTGTTCCTGAACCTGGTGGTGTGTGTCCTGAGGCTCTTGTACCTTCTTCCTGATGGCAGCAGTGAGAAGAGAGCATGGCCTGGATGGTGAGAATCTTTAATGATGGATGCTGCTTTCCTGTGTTAACGTTTCGTGTAGATGTGCTCAATGGTGGGGAGGGCTTTACCAGTGATGGACTGGGCCATTTCCACTACTTTCTGTAGGATATTCCATTCAAGGACATTGGTGTTTCCATGCCAGGCCGTAATGCAACAAGTCAATATACTCTCTACCCTACACCTATGGAAGTTTGTCAAAGTTTTAGATGTCATGCCGAACCTTCGCAAACTTCTAAGAAAGTAGAGGCACTGCCGCGCTTTTCCGTAATGACATTTAATTGCTTCTGTTGCCAGCATAACATAGCCACATCTTACTAACCCAAGTCATACATCTTTGGAATATGGGAGGAAACTGGAGCACCCAGTGGAAATCTATGTGGTTGCTGTGTTGAGAACTGAACCGCAGTCTTACAACGAGTGTTGAAAAGCGAATGTTAACTGCCACACTACTGTACCACATTCTTGAAAGACCATAGACCATGGGACAGGGATTCAAGCATTTGAGAGATCTTTCTGTACTGATTTGGTTCTTTATTTTAACTTATTCTCTCCCTCCTAAAGACATAAACTCATGCAGTGAACAGTGCTATAAATGTCATCCACGTTTCGATGCCCAGAATTCAGGCCCAAGCCTGGAGGGAGAATTAATGAGCCCTCCTTTCTTGTGGCTGTGCCTGGACTATGCCTGAGTTTCCAGCTCTCCAAGAGTCTCGAGCAATTACATTGATTTCTTAGTCACAGCTGCAAACAATTCCAGTAACAAAAAACCTTTGGAAAAAAGAAACCTATGGTCTTTCTAGTTCATTTCTTGGAATATTTGTGTTATTTATTATAAAATTTGGAAGGGGAAAAGGAAGGTTGTTTCACTAAGCAGGGAGGCTGGAATAGGAACACCTGAATACATCCCAGAGCTTGAAAGTTCACTCTGTCACTGTGCAAAACAGACTGCACTTATTCTGCAGAACATCTTGGACAGGATTTTCCAAACCAATGACTTCTACCTCCCAGAATGACAAGGATAGAAGGCACTTGAAAGCAACCTCAGCTGCTGGCTTCCCTTTGAGGCAGACCCCATTCCCAACCTGGAAACATACACCAATCCTTCACTGGCACTGGGCACCAATGCTCAGATGACTTGGCATGTTCTACAGTAATTCAAGAAGGGAACTGACCGCCATATTCTCAGAACCAATTCAGCTGTAATGCCCGTATCTCAAAAACAAGTAACCAAGTTAACCAAGCGCATTTCTTCCTGCACTACAACTTCTCAATCTCTTTTGCTCCTCTCCCTTCCTGGCACAGAGCTGGCCTGGATCGATAGACTCACCCACTTGACTGCCAGCTAAAACCAATATCTCTGCTGTTTTTTGGGCCCAACCTGTATGAAAATTGTTCACCACTTCACGGTATGTCATAATATTTACTACATTGGAAAAGTACATGGGAAATTTAAGGACATGCAGAGTGCTTACACACATTGTGTTTCATCAATATTTTGGTATGTATGAGATCTACAGAACTTGGGATCCCAGTTTTTCTGGGTTTTGATACAGCCAGTTCTGGGGCAAAGACTGATAAAATGTAGGTGCCGTGAATCCTTTCAATTGAACATAAGGTTTACCAATCCCATTACTGAGTGACAAGTTTTCTGTTGCAAGCTTATGCTAAAGCCTAATGCCACAGGCCCTACTTTATCCTCCTAATCACATAGTCTATTGGCTCTGACTTCTCAATCTTATTTATTTGAGTACATCTTGTGTCCTTTCAACCTACTGTTGTTATATCGGGTTCCAAGAGGGATTTAATGGTGAAAGATTGCTGCTAATTTTGAAAAATTTAATACCCACCTATAATCTTTTAATGCCGCTCTTATTACACCTGGATATCAGTGCACACATGTCAAGATGCTGTAGTATTTTTACTGGTTAACACAGACTCTGTTGTTATTTCGATGGCACCTATTTTTGCCTTGCTAAAGCATGGACGCATTTAGTGCAAGTGACAGTTGGGTTCATTACAATATAAATTATGAAACTGGCCAAAATCCAGCAGGAAGTGGCATTACACCAGAAAAGGGAAAAATAGGAACTGTACGATTCCTACAGGTTATCACAGCTGCCAACACTTCACTGTGTAGTAACTAGAGAGGGACATTAGCCTTAAGGGCACAGTCCTCAGACAGCAGACCCAAATACCAATACCACCAGGGAAGAGGCACAGACCACGGGGAAGATGGGATGGTTACCTCATTCATTTAAGGTGACACAGCTGAATCAAAAGTCTTTATGACAACTGGTAATTTCACAGTTGCATTTGTTTGCAGAAGGGCCATGTTAATTTCAGAATATTGAGGCTTGAATTCATTCATCCTACTTATGAACCAGTGGAACTGTCTATGCAGGTGTATACACAGTTGTCTGTGGGAGGGAGAGATGGGTAAATACAAAACACTAGATATGAATGTACACTCAGAAGCCACTTTATGAGGAACACCTGTACACCAGTTCATTGATGCAAATATGTATTCAGCCAATCATGTGGCAGGGTCCCAGTGCAGAAGTCCAGTTGTTGCTCAGACCAAACATCAGAATGAGAGAAGCCTCTAAGCGACTTTGACCATGGAATAATTGTTGGTGCTCGATGGGGTGCTTTGAGCTTCTCAGAAACTGCTCATCTCCTGGGACTTCCATGAACAACAGTTTCTAGAGTTTACAGAGAATGATACGAGAAACAAAAGCATTCAGCGAGTGGCAGTTCCTTGGGCAAAAATGCCTTGTTAATGATTGAGGTCAGAGGAGAATGGCCAGGCTGGTTCAATCTGACAGACAGATGGCAATAACTCAAATAACCACACATTACAACAGTGGTGTGCAGAAGAGCACTTCTGACTGCTCAACACGTTGAACCTTGAAGTGGATGGGCTGCAGCAGCAGAAGATCACATCGGTTCCACTCCTGTACCTAATAACGTAGCCACTGAGTACAGGTCCCAGTGAGTCAGACATAGGCCCCAGTCTTCATCTGCATCTACATTATGTACAAAAAGTGAAAAGCGATGGAGGTTGGACACCAGGAGTGCAATTCACGAGAAGAAGGTGGATAGTATTTGATTAACCTAACAATTTGAAACCCCGTAGAGTTGACAAGGCCAAGGGGTCAAGACCAGGGAAAGAGGGGCCAATTAGATAACTTTTCTGAAGAGTTGATAGAGGCTTGATGGGCTGTATAAACTCCCTATACTACAATATCCCAAGGTTCTAAAATGGTCATAGAAACATAGGATATACAATACAGAAATCAGTCATATGGCTTGGTATAGCTCCATATGCTCTATACAATCTTCCCACTCCATCAGTTCTCTCTCTCTCTCTCTCTCTCTCTCTCTCACACACACACACACACGAAGCAAATGTGTTCTTACAATTTTTAGTGCAAATAAACAGACTAAATAATTAGTCTGTTTAGGACTGGAACCTCACGCAGTTCGAAGACTGGCACCTTGAAGGGTGCGCCTATTTATCAGGGTCTTTTGGAGCCCCTGCACTGAGAAGAAATCCCAACACCAGCAGAGAGCAGCAATCCTGCTAGCCACAGCTGCGAAACATTAAGCTGGCCTTGACGATTTATCTTCATTTCACTGAGCTATTAGAAGCAGCTCTGTCAAAGGCATCTGACTGGGAGCAAGGAGGCAATGATTAAACCTTGCCTTCTGATCAATTTATTAGAGCTGTTACATGATTAGATTCCAATTAATCAATGTACTTGTGAATTCTCTGTCACTGGCCATCACAGAGGAGATGCTAAGTCCTTTTGGTGAGAAGGGATGGACTGGCAAATTGAAATACCTCTGACATCTAGTCGTTGCCAAGTGTCTTGCCTGCCGTCATTCTGACATTAGACACTTTGTCAAGTCCAGCTGTGGGACATCAACTCACTGTTCCTACACAGGGCAGCCTGCTCGTGAAAAGTGGGGTCACATTCATTTTAATGGAGTAGGAAGACATTCAGTTTCAAATCAATATTTTGAACTGTCTTAATTTAGATGTATTTAATTAACTTCAATGTTTTCTAGTACATTGTCCTATGGCCCCTAATTTCTGATATTTACATCACTCCTGATGAAGAGTCACAGCCCGAATGCCGGCTGTTTAATCCTCCGTGAGTGTTTTCTGACCTGCTGAGTTCCTCCAGCATTTTGTGTTTGTTGCTCTGGATTTGCAGCATCTTAAGAATCTCTTGTCTTTATGATTTTCAACGTCTTTGCTTCCTTGTTATTATTATTTAGGTCAAAAGCAGCCTTGAGCAGGGCACTGGAGAAGTCCAAGTAGATCAGGCCTTACGACAGAGATACGTAAGCGAAGGTCTTCAGGGAGGACGGCAAGCCAGGATCTTCAGGTAACCTCCTGCACATTTTACTATCTGATGGCAGAGTGCACAGAGTTCAGAGCAACCAGCAGTCCCCCTCATGGACTGAGTTTATAGAGATGTATGAAGTCATGAGGAGCATACACAGGGTCTTTTCCCCAGAAAAGGGAAATCTAAAACTTGAAGGTATGGGTTTAAGGTGAGAGGGGAAAGATTTGAAAGGGAACTGAGGGGTAACTTCTTTACACTGACCTGATGTCCGTATGGAACAAGCTGCCAGAGTAAGTGGTTGAAACAGGTAAAAAAACAATATTTAGAAGATGCAGGTGGAAAAGATTTAAATGGCTGTGAGCCTCACGCAACAAATGGGACTAGCTTAGATGGGCATGTAGGTCAGCATGGACCAGTTGCCTGTTCCTCTATGATTCTATGACTCTTAGCTGAGGAAGCATATATGCCACGTGCACAGGGACTTAGAGAATCAGTGAAAACCACACAAGTGAAGGAGTAAATTTCCTCCAATGCAAATAACCTTGTGGTATTTGGAAGGCTGGAGATTCTACACTGAATGCCACGTGGGTAAACAGAGTACTTTGAGAGTAATTAGTTCTGACAAAAGTCACCTTTGGTGTTTGTGGAAATCCTGTTCCAGGGAGCCACTGTAGGATGTTTCTTGTTTGACGTATCACCTCGTTTTTCCATACGGTTTGTGTTAACAGCTCGGAGGGGCTGTTGTGCTGCAGGAATGTTTATTTCCCCAGTTTAGCCAATGGAACCAAATTTCAAATGTGGAGTCCAAAACTCCTTTTATAATGATTACAAGTGGAATTTTACCTGTGGGCTTTTAATAAAAGAGCAAAGGGCATAGGGTGCAAGCTTTCAATGTGTTCATAAAACCAGCGTTGTTCTCCACAATGTTGTGTTGTACGCCACCTGTTTGCCACCACAGTGCTGACTATTTTTCTTTCGGTCAAGTTAATATTTGTGGCCTGTTTCTTGGTTGATTGTTTAACCTTGCACGTTTCCTGGGGTGATGTCCTTTCAAAAGAGTGCAAAGTACGTGCTTCCCATCCTCCCCGCCGTTCTCTTTCCTTTAGCCTCAACCCAAGTGGTTGGATAGCTGGACAGGGGTAAAAAAAAATCACTTGCAGATGTCTTGCAAGCCAAGTTTAATGAATAAAACTTTGTGCAAGGTACCTAAAGGAAGTGACAATACCGAGCTCAGGGAGGTGACCGCAGTAGATACTGACATCCATTGAAAGCAGCCAGCTTTTCTTTTTTACTCTCACTCTTTCATTCAGAATCTGAATTGGAATTGAATTGAATAGCTTTGTTATTGTCACACATACCAATATGCACTGAAAACCTTGTCTTGCATAATCTACATACAAGGTTATATTTTACACAGTGCTTTGAGGTAAGAACAGTTAAAACAATAACAATGCTGAATAAAGTGTTGGTAAACAATAAGGCGCAAGATCATTAAGAGATATTAAGCTAGAGCATCCATCTTATCATACTAGGGGACCATTTGGTCGTGTTATAACAGCAGGATAGAAGCTGTCCTTAAACCAAGTGCTTTCAGTTTTTGTATCTTTTGCCCGATGGGAGAAGGGAGACGACAGAATGTCCGGGATAGGTGGGGTCTTGGATGATGTTGGCTGCTTTAGTGAGGCAGTGAGAAATATAGATAGTGTCCATGGAAGGGAGGCTGATTCCTGTGATGATTTGATTTGTGTCCACAACTCTCTGTGGTATCTTGGGGTCACGTGTACATTCACGTATACATTCAGATAGGATGCTTCTGGTGGTGCATCAACAAACGTTGGTAAGGGTTGACAGGGACATGCCAAATCTCTTTTGCCTCCTGAGGAAGTAGAGGCATTGGTGAGCTTTCTTGGCCAAAACTGGTTTGATTAAACAATATTCTGAATGATACACTAAGCATGAAATGGACATGGAGAGGATGTATCCTGTAGTGGGAGAGTCTAGGACCAGAGGGAGCAGCCTCAGAATACAAGGACGACCCTTCAGAACAGAACAGATGAGGAGGAATTTCTTTAGCCAAGGGGTGGTGAATCTGTGAGATTCATATAATTGGATATATTTAACGTGGAGATTGATAGCTTCTTGATTAGTCAGATCGTCAAAGGTCATGGTGAGAAGGCAGGAGAGTTGGGTTTAGAGGATAATAAATCAGCCATGGTGAAATGACGGAGCAGACTCAATGAGTCAAATAGCCTAATTCTGCTCCAATGTCTTATGGTCTAAATAAAGTGTTATGTCTTTTGCTCACTGTTTAAGAGCTTTTCAAATATAGTAGACCCCTGCATTCTACGCAGACGAGCATTTTGTGATAATAACAACAACTTCCATTTGTGTGGTGCCTCTAGTGTAGCAAAAATCACCTTGACTCTTCACAAGATGCTTGACCAGTTACTGTGCTATTCGCACAGGTAGTCGTTAGCATAACCAAAAGCTTGATTAAGGAAGTAGACCAAGATTGAGTAAACAATAACCCTTATCACAAAAATACATGCTGAAAATACTTCCACTCCACGTGACCGGTAATGATCTCACCAGGTTACACATTTGGGATTATCTGCAGGTTAGCAGATAAAATACCAAAGATTTGGCAGGGAGTGATAATTTAATGGCATTGACATTTGATAAGAGGAACTACTCTGGGGTAGCTGAGTTCCTGAGATACAATATTGGAACAATTTTCACCTTCATTACCAGCTGCACATAATGGAATACAGGCAAGGCAAGTGATCCTCCTTAGCAGATGGTAAAGGTGAATCCTTCTCCCTGGTGTGATTTGAACTCACAACACCTCACTCCACCCCACCCCACCATATCCCAAGCAATGCAAAAGCCCCTTGCAATCCCCTAGCACCATGCAACATGCGCCCAAAGCTAATAACCTCATTTCACCCGGAGACACAGAAGCCTGCAGATGCCAGAATCTGGAGCAACACAGAACCTGCCGGAGGAAATTAGTGCGTTGAGCAGCATCTGTAGGAGGAAAGGAATTGTTTCCTTTGAAACCTGAAACATCGACAATTCTTTCTGCCCACAGATGCTGCTCAACCCCTTGAGTTCCTCAGCAGATTGTTTATTGCCCATTTCTTGTTACTTTCCAGCATGGAGTTTGTCACTGTCCCATGCCCTCTTCCCACCCAGATGTCCCTAGAAACCTTATAGAATACTTCCAACTTTGAGACAAATCTTGGAGATCCATTTAGGCACACACATATACTGTGCAAAAGTCTTAGGCAGATATAGCTAGGGTGCCTACGACTTTTGCACAGTACTGTATTTGTCAATGTGGAGTGGAGAGTGACTATAAATGGTGCAGGAGCAAAGGTTGCTGGGAATGGCAAAGCTGGGGGCCCGCGGGAGGGTCGTAGGACAGATGGTAGAGAAGGAGTGCCAGGGGCTGGGGGTGGCGTAGGTGCAGACACACCCAGGCATCAGACACCAGGCAAGGTCACTTGATTCCAAACAATCGGTTTATTGACCATTACAGAATGTCCCTCTGGTGCTTCCCGCTCCTTTCCCCTTTTTCCCAAACATGATTCCCCTCTCTCTGCCCCTTTCCCACTCTTAATCCACAATGAAGACCCAAATCAGATTCAGATTTATCATCACTTACATATGTCATAAAATTTATCTTTTTGTAGTGCCAGTACAGTGCAATACATAAAATTACTACAGTACTGTGCAAAAATCTTAGGCACCCTAGCAGTGCAATACTGGAGGGTCGCATTAGGTCGAGCAGCATCTGTGGGGGGTAAACAACTGCCAACATTTTGGTCAAAGCTCTGCGTCAGATTTCAACATCTGCAGTCTCTTGTGTCTCCTCTACTATATTACAGTATCAGATAAGTGTGCCTCTAGAAATGAGGTTCATGGAACTTGCCACTTCAATTGTTACAAAAATACTTCCATATACAGAATAACGATATTCACAGACTGGCCAGCATTTGAAAACTACAACACAACTGTAACTATACTTAAAATATTAATTTGTCAACAGATGACCTTTCTTTCGGGGCAAGTTAATATTGGCCAACATTAAAAGAAAAATCTGTTTTCTCTTTAATACGTAATTCATTTAAAACTTTGGTCTTCAGACAGATACCTCTAGACCTAATCCCACCTGATATCCCTCCTCTACAGTATTAATGTCCTTTTAAATATGAAGGCACGATGTGCCACGCCCTCCACTAGATCAGGTACTGGCCTCGCTGTTGGTAACCAGTTTGCACAGTTTCTAAGGTTGCGTCACAAGCAGTCACTGCTGTAGCTAATCGACAATGAGTTACTTTATCAATGTTATCATTGCAGTCAGCTCCTGGTGCATGCCTTGCCAGCTGGCTTCTGGCCAGCTCACACGGAGTCGGACAGCAAAGCAACTACTTCCGCACAGGCTCCTTCTGCCATACAATGGGACTGCCAGAGGGTGGGAAAAATACATCCCTGTCCAGTCACAATTACTTTTATTGGCTCCTGCTTCTTGTTTTCCATTTCCAACCCCCCCCCCTCAAGTAATTCTTCCCTGTCAGCAAACTATTAGCCATTGCTAGTAAATGCAGTTCCACATACAGTTATCCGTCACTGTGGCCAAGTTTTCAATTTTCCAGTTCTAATCGTGGAGATGTTGCTTCCACTTGTGAGGAATAAGTGAGACTTATTCCTCACTAAGTCTGAGGTAGTCACTATCCGGGAATTTGAGGAAGAACACCCAGTCAGTGAGCATGACTTATCTTATTCAACTATTGGATGTGTGTGTCATAGGAAGCTTTCAATTAGCAACTCCTTGAACTGCTGCAGTCCTTAACCCAAAGTCTAATGCATGATTAAGGTGCTCATATTGCTGATGTGGTCATTGGTAATTGCTTTATTATTTTATCATGTACTGAGATACAATAAAAATGTTGGTTTTGCATACCATCTAGACAGATCATTCACAACTGAATGGCAGCCAGTAGTGCAATGCTTTACAGTACCAGCAGCCCGGTTTCAATTTCCACCACCGTCCTTCAGGAGTTAGTATACTCTCCCCATGACCATTTGGGTTTCCTCCCACATTTCAAAGACATGCGTATGGGTTAAGGTTATGTTGGATGGCGCAAGCATGACGACCCTTGGGGGCCGTCCCCGCACATCCTGGTATTGCGCTGGTCGTTGATGCAATAACGACCCATTTCATTGCATGTTCCAAGGTTTCGATGCACAGATGAGAAATAAAGCTAATGTTTCATCTTTAACATTAGTACATTGACACATTACAAAAGGAAAGGCAATAACAGAATACAGATGCAGAGGAGGTCCAATGCAAGCAGGTAGATAAGCTGCAAGTGTTATGACAAGGTATACTGTGAGATCTGGAGTTCATCTCAACCATATCAGAGTTCTGCTTAAGAGTCTTATAAAAACTGTCCTTGAGCCTGGTGCTGCAAGTTTTCAAGCATTTGTATTGCCTGCCTAATGTAAGGGTGGACAGGTGGGGGGTGGGGAAGAAGAGAGGATTGCTTGTGTGGGAGGGGTCCTTGATTATGTTGATTGCTTTCCCATTGCAGTGTGAAGTGCAGAGTTTGTCAATGAAAGGAAGGTTGTCTTTCATGGTAGACCAGATTTAGCTTCATCAAAGTGATCAAACAGTGATATTTCCAATTCAGGATGATGTGAACTGGGAATGCAGAGATTTTTTTACCTACAAAGTGTAGTTGACATAAAATGTAGGAGATCATTTACAGGGAAGGAGACCAGGTAAACTGCTAAAGGAAGAAGGAACAATATGTTCTGTTGATTGAGTTAAATCTTAAGGAATGGGGAAAAGAGTGTGTGGACCACAAACAACAGCATGGTTTGTTTGGACAGAATAGACAGCTTCTGTACCGTAAACTGATGCAAAATGTGATGATTACCCAGACTAACTGTATAAATGTATCAAGTCTGCCTGACCTGCTGCGTTCCTTCAGAATTTTGTGTGTGTTGCTCTTCATATAAAGATATTGCAGTTTAGTCTGACTTCTGTTCTCGTGCCCACATTATAACTAGATCAAGAATCGGATTTTATTCCCTCCCATAGTATCGAGCAAAGACTGAACACTCCTATCGTGAGGAGGTTATGGGAAAGACAGGCAATTCATCAGACCAGCCACCAAATATTTCTTTTCCACCACAATTGCCAACGTCCTGCATCAGGAATGGACAAAATTATTTTGTACCCACTGTGAAGTTCCAGGACTGTATTGAATGTTTAAATTGAAAGCAGCTGTCTTTCCACCATCCATCACTACAGGAAGGCATGCACTAAACAGGAAACAAATTCTGTTGGTATTCACACTGCTGCCGGTGGGCATGTTTTTCAAACTGAACAATGAGACATTTCGGTAGAAATCCATCATCTACTATACATACACACACACACACACACACACACACACAGAACTTGGATTCATTTACTCTTTGTTTTCAAATGCACGATTTGTGAATAAAAGCCACTTTGTCCGTGTTAGATTGTGCTAATGATCACTTCCAGGTTAATTAGTCGCTATCAGGAAATTCTCCTGGGCACTCTGGGTGCAATTCAACTTGGCACACGTGATGTTTGTCTGGAGTCAGATGATATCATCTATCGTGCAGCAGCCATTTCCATCTTTAGCAAAGGAACTTAGCTCCCAAATACAACCTACGACCTGAAGCTATCACATTACAGAACCAGCCTCCCTTTCATGGGCTCTGTCTACATTTCTCCCCTCCTCAGTAAAGCAGCCACCTTACCAAAGACCCCACCCACCCTAGATATTCCCTTTCCTTCCTCCTCTCATCAGGCAGAAAATACAAAAGCCTGAAAGTGCATACCACCAGGCTCAAGGACAGATTCTACCCTACTCTTATCAGACTCATGAGCAGAGCTTTTGTACAATATGATAGACTCTTGGCCTCCCAATTTACCTTGTTATGACCTTGATTTTATCATTTGCTCTGTAGCTTTTATTGTTTTACTTTCAGTGCACTGTTTAATGATTGATCTATATGAACAATATGCCAAGACAAGCCTTTCACTGTGTCTTGGTACATGTGACAATACTGTTCCAACTCCAATAAAGAAGCCCGTTGGCATACCGTGCGAGGTAAAGGGCCCTCAGTGAGGCTCACAAGTATCATTGGCAATTACATCAGCGTCCCTCGATCAGTCGCCTCCCTACAATCAGCTGTGGTCACGAGCTTCTTGATGAGCCTGTCTCTCACAGTGGCATAGGGCCACTCGTGGAGCAGGGGCCCATTGGGTTAAACCATTGAATGAAGTGTGTACAGACACCACACGAGGACTCTGTGAGCCCCCTTCGGTTTTCCATCATCTGCATAGCATCACTTATGAACTGCTGTACTGTGCTGAAATTAAGAACAGATTCACTTCCCAACAGTCAATGTGGCAATGACGCAACAGCTGTGGTACAGTATTTAAGCATGAAAAACCTCCCTGACTTTCTCATCGGGCTTTTCACTAATTGCCCATGTTGCTGCAGCTTACTAAATTGGCTGCTAGTCCTAACCACAGCATCTGTCTTGCAGATCAATAAAGAATGAACCTCAATTTCCAGGCCATAAATCACGGGAACTGAATTTCAAAAGTAAGTTTCAATGTTCCTAAGTGGCTACATTATGCATCTATTACTTTATTTAACCAAAGGATCTACACTGTAATGTTGATCCCTTTCAGTTAATTGATTAATTGAAATGGCTGGAGTCACATATAGACCAGCCTAGGTAAAGATGGCGAGATACTTCCATGATTCAAATGGATTTACAACACTCGGAATCTCTATGGTTACCTCTATTAATGTGGAGTTTAATTTGGGATTTATTCAATTATTTGAGTGTAAATTCGCTAGCTAGGATGGTGATGCCTCTGGATATCCAGTCTGGAAATCTGGTTGTTTACCCAGTAACTTAATCAAAATGCTACCCTTTCTTCCCTTTCCATACTGTTTCTCTGGCTTCTCTGGATGACGTGTTTTAGGGCCCACTTCCCTGAGAACTTAATTTTTTTAAACACCAGTTTAAATAATTCTGTATTTTTTTTGCATATCAGCAAAATGCCCAAACAACGTAAGTGGGTGAAATCCAATTTCTAGATTAATGTCGCCTTGTTTCTTGAACAAAAAAACCTGATTATAAATTTCTGTGATGGCACTAACTGCCAATCATCTTTTCCGTTGCTTTGGTTCTTTTGGCTTCAGTGAAGAGATGAATAATTTTGCACCTTTTCCAAAATCAACCCGAGCAAATTCTTCTTTTCGCTCAGCCTGAGAGGTTTCAGCGATTTCTAAGCATGATTTACAACACCTGTTGCTGGTTGGCAACACTGGAATCCATTACTGAACCATTATCTGCTAATTCTCCCTTTTAATAACAGAATAAAAGGTCAAGGTTTCAAATTTTTTGAGCATTAATTTGTTGAAGAAAAGATTTGAGATTGATTTGGTTTTAAATGCTGTAATTTTAAACAAAAGGAACTTAAATAGGTTCAAAGAAGAAGCCCGCTGGCTACTGAGTCAGGGCAATGAGTAATGTTTAATAGTCATATTTACAAAACAGAACAAATGTACAAATGATTGAAAAGCAGATATAGAAGAGGGTTATATTGTTACAAGTCTTTAGACCTACCAGAGAACGTCCACCCTGCTCAGATTGAGTCCTCCCAACACCCTGCTTATCCTCTAACCCCTACCAAGTCACCCTCATTCATCAAATCGAGATGAACAAATAAAAGCAACTACCTATCAGAATCCAGATTATGATCAGTATTATTTGTCACATGTACATCGAAACTTACAGTGAACGTCATCATTTGAGTGAAATCAAGTCAGTGAGCATCATGTGCAAGTCTTGCCAACACAGCATTCCTACAACTCACTAGCCCTAATTGTAGGTCTTTAGGATGTGGGAGGAAACCAGAGCACTCGGAGGAAACCCATGCAGCCATGAGGGAACATATAAACTCCTTACAGACTGCGAAGGGAATCCAGTCGTGATCTTGCATGTTGGTGCTGCAATGCGTTCCACTAACTGTTACGCTACTGTGCGCCCCCCCCTTGCTAGCCTGCATGGACTCGTGCTCTGTTAAAGTACCCACTTTGTATTCTTCCAACAATTATGCTCACCTTCTCTTTGGGCTCCAGCTCTATAACCACCTAGATAGGTAGACGGATTCTGTACCAACCAGCGAGTGCGGCAGTGGGGGCATAATTTTTATGGTGTTTGGAGGAAAGTATGGAGGGAAATTTTAAATTTTTTTTTATTTTTATTGGGGTATTGTACAGCGTAGACAGGCTCTTCTGGCCCCTCAAGCTGCGCCACCCAGCAATCCCCTGATTTCATCCTAGCTTAATCATGGGACAATTTACAAAGAGCAATTAACCTACCAGCCAGCGCATCTCTGCCACGTGGGAGGAAACTGGAGCACCCAGTGGAAACCCACGCGATCACGGGGAGAATGTACAAACTCCTTACAGGCAGGGGCAGGAATTGAACCCAGGACACTGGTGCGGTAAAGTGTTGTGCAAACCACTACGCTACCATGGTGGAGGTCAGAGGCAGAGAGTGGTGGGTGTGTGGAATGCCCTGCCAGGGGTGATGGCAGAGGCAGATTCATTAGGGATATTTAAGAGATTCTTAGATGGAGACGTGGATGAAAGATAGATGGAGGGCTATGTGGAAGGGAAGGGTTAGAGTCAGTTAAAGGGTCAGCACAATATCGAGGGTAAAACAGCCTGTACTGTGCTGTACTGTTCTCGTAGGCTCCTTAGCTTATATAATATACAGGTGGTGGATGATCGTATGAGCAGCTGGTGCATATCTAAAGTCCTGGTTATGCGGCCACTGATGCCAGGCAGAAAAATTCTCTGAAGAGTATTGTCAATGGCTGGTGGGGGGGGGGGGGGGTCACTCGTCTTGTAAAGACCCTGCCCAGATGAAGGCAATGGCAAACACTTTTCTAGAAGAATGATCCAAGAACAAACATGGTCAAAGACCATAATCACCTATGTCACATAATGATGATAAAAATAATCAGCATCGTAGACTTGTTCTGACGTTAGATTTTCATCTGTGATGATCTTTGCAAACTCATCAATGAATTTCTCTGCTGCTTCATGATCAGTAGATGCTTTACATATTTAATGCTGTAACTTTTCTTAAATTTTTGCGGCCAATTCACAATTATCTTCAATTGTCAGTTTGTCGTGACAGATCTTAGCTTGCCTCATGATCAGCATACCATTAAGCAGCATATGTTCCCTCCAACGCTGACAAACCCATTCCTTCAATACATGATCAATGTCTTCATTTTTCACTTTATGCAGTGTCTTTCTATTTTTCATTAACTTCTATTCATTACTTATCTGAGTTTCCTTCTCAGAACTGTCCGTGGTGTGCAGGGACCTGGACATCACCTGGGAATCGTCTCAGTGTCTTGTGGAATTTTCCATTTGTGACTCAATGTCAGTGTTCAAAAAGATTTTGGATTTCAGAATTTCAGATAAGGGGTACTCAACCTGCATTAAGTTTAGTTTGCCAATGCTCACATGAAGTATCTTACACATTATATAAAACCAAGTTATTCTTTACTACCTTCTTATTTGGCAGTGAGGCTTTTGCAGAGTTTGTATTTGTCAATGTAGAATGGAGCGTGAGTTTGTAATTCTGGTGTAGGCAAAGGGTGCTGAGAATGGCGCGAGTGGAGCACCACAGGAAGGGTGTGGGACAGAAAGAGTGCCAGGAGTGGGGGGGGGGGGGCACAGGTGCAGAAGCACCCAGCCCTGAGACACCAAGCACAGTCAATTGATAATTGATCCCAAACAATTGGTTTATTGATCATTACAGAATGTCTCTCTGGCACTTCCCACTCCCTCCCCTCTCCCTTCCCCTCTTCCCAACCATGATTCCCCTCTCCCTACCTTCGCACTCTCAGTCCACAATAAAGACCCATGTTAGAATTAGGCTTCTCATCACTCATATGTCATGAAATTTGTTTTATTTTGCAGTAGCAGTACAGTGCAATATATAAAATTACTAAAGTACTGTGTAATATACTCTAGCTATATATATGTACTTAATACTTTTGCACAGTACTGTAGGAGCAGAATTAAGCTCTTTGGTCCATCGAATCTCCTCCACCAATCCACCATATCTGATTTATTATCCTTCTCAACCCTATTCTTCTGCCTTCTTCCCTTAACCTTTGACGCCCTTACTAATCAAGAACCTATCAACCTCCCATTTGTAGCACTAGTTCCACCTTAGTGAATAGTGGAACAAGCTTGAGAGCCCTACTCTTCCTTCTGTTTCATACGATTTCTGATTCTGTTTCTGTTCTTATAAACGCAAGTCTCTCTAACTAGAGGAAGTAAAACCATTTGTAGCTTCCCTGACTGGTATCCTGGCCAAAATGAGCTTACTGTGTACACCAACCACAAACAAAAAACTCTGCAGATGCTGGAAATCCAAGCAGCACACACAAAGTGCTGGAGGAACTCAACGGGCCAGTCAGCGTCTGTGGAAAAGAGTAAACCGTCACAGTTTCGAGCCGAGACTGTTATCGGGACTGATGAAGGGTCTCGGCCTGAAACATCAACTGTTTACTGTTTTCCCATCGATGCTGCCTGGCTGGCTGAGTTCCTCCAGCATTCTGTGTGTAGACCAGTGATTTGATCCATGGATAACAATTTTCTCATAATATCGGGAATTTTACCAACCTTAACTCCAGTTCCTTTGCCCCTGTCTCCTTTTATCTCAAGTAGACATAAAGCAGTGTATTTACGTTAAATTAATTTGAAGACCTTAACCTGGACTGGGTTCACTGTTTACTCTTGTACATGTTCCTCACTTGTCGGGAGCACTCCTGCAATAACTGCTCTACCCAGATGTTGTAATCAGTTCCAATAAAATATTTGACAACAATTGTATTCAGACGGAAAAGTGTGACTGGTAAATGTAGTCCAGATGAAACAAATTGTGGCTATAACCCAGCTGCTGAAGGCCTTAGCTAAATGGTTCAATTCCGCCTGAAACAATGTGCTGACTCGTACTTCTCTGATAAATGACAGTAAAATAATTGAAAAGAGTGGGCACATGTTATTTTAGTCTGCAGAATGTGACCGTGAGCTTATTATTTAACCCTTTGAGGAATTTTGAGTAAATCACTTTTGTTTAAGAGCAGACTGTTTCCAATTTGGAAACATGGAATTGATTGCACATGAAGCTTGTGAACACCACTGAATTTGAAAAGGTTCCCTATTTTTAAATCTTGGTGGGCTTCATTCTAACTTATTACTTTTTTATTACAGGTTGGTTGGTGTTGTGAATTGGACTTAAACACAGAAATATAGAAAACCTACAGCACAATACAGGCCCTTTGGCCCATAATGCTATGCCGAATATGTACTTACTGTAGAAATTACCTAGGGTTACCCATTGCCCTCTATTTTTCAAAGCTCCATGTACCTATCTAGGAGTCTCTTAAAAGACCCTATCGTATCTGCCTCTGCCACAGTCGGTGGCAGCCCATTCCACGCAGTCACCACTCTCTGCGTAAAAAAACTTACCCCTGACACCTCCCCTGTACCTATTTCCAAGCACCTTAAAACTGTGCCCTCTTGTGTTAGCTATTTCAGCCCTGGGAAAAAGCCTTTGACTATCAACATGATCAATGCCTCTCATCACCTTATATACCTCGGTCAAGACACCTCTCATCCTCTGTCACCCCAAGGAGAAAAGGCCAATTTCACTTAACCTACTCTCATAAGGCACGCTCCCAATCCAGGCAACATCCTTGTAAAACCCCTCTGCACCCTTTCTATAGTTTCCACATCCTTCCTGTAGTGATTAACCAGAACTGAGCACAGTACTCCAGGTGCAGTCTGACCAGAGTCCTATACAGCTGTAACATTAATTCTTGGCTCTTAAACTCAATCCCACAGTTGATGGTGGCCAATGCACCGTACGCTTTCTTAACCACAAAGTCAATCTGCGCAGCAGCTTTGAATGCCCTATGGACTCGGACCCCAAGATCCCTCTGATCCTCCACACTGCCAAGAGTCTTACCACTAATACTATATTCTGCCATCATATTTGACTTACCAAAATGAACCACCTCACACTTATCTGGGTTAACTCCATCTGCGACTTCTCAACCCAGTTTTGCATCCTGTTGATGTCCCGTTGTAACCTCTGACAGCCCTCCGCATTATCCACAACACTCCCAACCTTTGTGTCATCAGCAAATTTATTACCCCATCCCTTCACTTCCTCATCCAGGTCATTTATAAAAATCACGAAGAGTAGGGGGTCCCAGAACAGATCGCTGAGGCACACCACTGGTCACCGACTTCCATGCAGAGTATGACCCATCTACAACCACTCTTTGCCTCCTGTGGGCAAGCCAATTCTGGATCCACAAAGTAAGGTCCCCTTGGATTCCATGCCTCCTTACTTTCTCAATAAATCTTGCATGGGGTACCTTATCAAATGTCTTGCTGAAATCCATAGACACTACATCTACTGCTCTACCTTCATCAATATGTTTAGTCACATCCTCAAAAATTTCAATCAGGTTCATAAAGCAAGACCTGCCTTTGACAAAGCCATGCTGACTATTCCTAATCATATTATGCCTCTCCAAATGTTCATAAATCCTGCCTCTCAGGATCTTCTCCATCAACTTACCAACCACTGAAGTAAGACTCACTGGTCTATAATTTCCTGGGCCATCTCTACTCCCTCTCTTGAATAAGGGAACAACATCTACAACCCTCCAATCCTCCGGAACTTCTCCCATCGCAATGATGATGCAAAGATCATTGCCAGAAGCTCAGCAATCTCTTCCCTTGACTCCAACAGTAGCCGGGGATACATCTCGTTGAGTCCTGGAGACTTATTGAATTTGATGCTTTCCAAACGCTCCAGAACATCCTCTTTCTTAATATCTACACACTCAAGCTTTTCAGTTTGCTGTAAGTCATCCCTTCAACCACCAAGGTCCTTTTCCGTAGTGAATACTGAAGCATAGTATTAATTAAGTACCTCCACTGTCTCCTCCGGTTCCATACACACTTTTCCACAGTCACACTTGATTGGTCCTATTCTCTCACGTCTTGTCCTCTTGCTCTTCACATAGTTGTAGAATGCCTTGGGGTTTTCCTTAATCCTGCTTGCCAAGACCTTCTCATGGCCCCTTCTGGCTCTCCTAATTTCATTCTTAAACTCCTTCCTGCCAGCCATATAATCTTCTAGATCTCTAACATTACCTAGTTTTTTGATCCTTTTATAAGCTCTTCTTTTCTTCTCGATTAGATTTTCAACAGCCTTTGTACACCATACTTCCTGTACCCTATCATCCTTTCCCTGTCTCATTGGAATGTACCTATGCAGAAGTCCACACAAATATCCCCTGAACATTTGCCACATTTCTTCCGTACCTTTCCCTGAGAACATCTGTTCCCAATTTATGCTTCCAAGTTCCTGCTGATAGCTTCATATTTCCCCTTACTCCAATTAAACACTTTCCTAACTTGTCTGTTCCTATCCCTCTCCAATAAAGGAGATAGAATTGTGATCACCATCTCCAAAATGCTCTTCCACTGAGACCAGGTTCATTTCCCAATAGCAGATCAAGTACAGCCTCTCCTCTTGTAGGCTTATGTACATACTGTGTCAGGAAACCTTCCTGAACACACCTAACAAACTCCACCCTATCTAAACCCCTTGCTCGAGGGAGATGCCAATCAATATTGATTGATTGCCCCCAGTAAAAGTCATAGTGAAATGGATTGTTGCATCAAATATGGCCTGCTGGAGGTACTGAAACCTGGAGAAGGAATACATATAAAATCCTAAATGAGCTTGCTAGGGTAGCTGCTGACACGTTTTGACTAGTGGGGGGTCATAAACAAGGCAGGGCATGGCTACTAAATCAGGGGCTAGTCATTTAAAACTAAGATAGGTATAAATTGCTTCTTTATTTTTCTTTGAGGTCATTCGTTATACTTAAGATGGGGATAGATAACTATTTGAAAGACTGAAGAATTGAGAGTATAAAGAAATGAGACTCAGAAGTGGAGTTCAGGCCAGTATAGATCAGCCATGATTACATTGAACAACTGGGCAAACTGGAGGGACTTACTCTTATCTTCTTGTCAAGGAATAATTGCCTGTATGCTCTTCTGCCTGTCCCTGAACGAGTCAAGGAGGTGACATGACATGATCACAAGGTAAGTCCACTGGCGTTTTCAGCAGAGATAAAAGTTTAGCGGAGGCCATTAAGACACTGGGAAGTACAAAGCTCGATGCATTCTAGAGGAGAGAGGCACATACAGTGTATATCATAAGACTTTGAAAGGATGGATTCTCACGTAAGATGAGCAGTGCTTCCCGAAAGAGGTGATTTACCTGAAGGTAACACACAAAAAAAAATTCTGGACAAACTCAGCAAAAATAGTGAGGTAGTGTTTATGGGTTCATTGTCCATTCAGAAATCTGATGGCAGAGGGTAAGAAGCTATTCCAAAAATGTTGAATGCACAGGAGGTTCCTGTACCTCCTTCCTGATGGTAGTAATGAGAAGAGGTCATTTCTTCGGTTGTGGGGATCCTTAACAATGGATCAACACACACAAAATGCTGAAGGAACTCTGCAGATCAGGCAGCATTGATGAAAATGAATAAACAGTCAGCATTTCTGATCAAGATCCTTCATCGGGACTGGAAAAGAAGGGGGAATACACCAGAATAATAAGCTAGGTGGTGGGGGGGGGGGGGGGGGAGGAAGACAAGCTAGAAGTTGATTGGTGAAGCCAGGTGGGTGAAAAAAGTAAGGGGCTGGAGAAGAAGGAGAGGAGAGTGAACCATGGGAGTAAGGACAGAATGAGGGGCAACAGGATGGATACTGAGGCATCGTCTTTTAAAGATGTCCTCAGTGCTGGGGAAGCAAATGCCCATGATAGAGCTAACTCAGTCTACAACCCTCTCCGGCATTTTCCAATCCTGTGCCGTAGCCCCTCCAACATCTGCAGAAATTTGCTGGAGTTTTTGGTGACTTACCAAATCTCCTCAAACTCCTAATGAAATATAGTGGTTGGTGTGCCTTCTTCATAATTACATCAATATGTTGGTCCAAGATAGATCTTCAGAGATGTTAACATCTAGGAACTTGGAACTGCTCACCCTTTCCACTGCTGGCCCCTTGATGAGGACTGGGGATGTTGTGCTCCATCAAATTCCCCTTCCTGAAGCCCACAATCAATTCCTTGTTCTTACAGACACTGAATGCAAGGTTGTTATTGCGACATCACTCAACCAGCTGATCTATCTCGCTCCTGTACGCCTCCCACTCACCATCTGAGGTTCTGCCAACAACAGTTGTGTCATTGTTGAATTCACTGTGCCTAGCCACACAGTCATGGGTGTAGAGACAGCAGAGCGTGGGTGAAGCACACATCCCTAAGGTGAGCTAGTGTTGATTGTCAGTGAGGAGGAATTGGCCCAGTAGCAGGAAGCAAAGAATAATCTTTGGCTGACTTCTCTCCATCCCTAAGGCTGGTGTTTCACAGGGCTTGGTCTACAATATTTTGCTTTGACATGACATTCATTAATGACTTGGATATTAGAGTGTTCTCTGCTCCCTCCTCCCATGGGTAGAAGATACAAACGCTTGAAAACACATACCACCAGGTGCAAGCACAGCTACTACCCCTCTGTTACGAGGTTATTAAATGGCTCCTTATTGTGATGAGATGGACTCTCAATCTCCCGTTCCATTTCGGGAAGATCTTGCACCCTATTGTCTACCTGCACTTCATTTCCTCTGCACCTGTTACACTTTATTCTGCATTCTGTTATTGTAATCTACCTGGTTATATTGATTGGCTCTCATTAAATAAGTTTTTTTTAAAACAAGGACTGACTTTCCAAAATCTTTCTGAAGTTTCTTATATAAAGAATAAAACTGCAGGTTTCCTGTTGCAGAAACATTTAACAGATTTCTCGTTATTATACTTCCACGTGGTTGTTAAGTCCTGTAGGAGGAGGAGTAGAAGGTGAGAAGCAGAAAACAAAATGTCACCTTTAGGCAGAAAGTTCTCATATAAAAAGAATATTATATTTTTATTCCTTCTGTTTGGTTAGTCCCATTCAGCCATCTCCTTGTGTCGCTATTTTAGATAGAGATGAAAGCCTGTGGTGATGTCTGTTCAAACTTTAGTCAGTGAAATTAAAGCTATCACAGTTACTAACTGGCTCTGAGCCTGTGGTATTCAAATTTAATATACCCTGATTTTAAAAATATAACTGATGGAAAACCCTGCACCCCACCCCAGTCAAAATTTAGTTGGTCGATTAAGGGATGCTTTTCTCTCAATCAGAAGCTTTCATATCTATTTTCCTACTCCACCACCTTCCCGCCCCCACCCCCCCCACACACAATGTTCCTCTCAATTTAACCTTGGTCTGGCCACCGATGAACAGAACAAATCATCCAGTCGAGCATACATCCTCAAGAATTCACCGTTAAATGGCTGAGTGAAGAAAGAAAAGCGTCTGGAAACCATCTTGCATCCTTGAAACAAGTTAACCATTTGTTTCCTCTGTTTAGGCTGGGGTTCACACAATATCCAGTTCCCTTGCAGACCACATTGAGAGATCTGTGTAAAGAAGTAAGGTGCATCCCATTCTTAATCGTTAGCAACCAGGATCACTTCCTTTGAGATGTTTTGTCTTGTATGAGCAAAGGTGTGTTTGCCTCGTTACAGAGACTGGCAACTAACCTTTGCAGATTCAGCCAGGCAGAACTGCCTGTTCATACTCTGGCTCCTCACTGACTGGACCTTTACCTGTCCAGTCCAAGGGAGCAGTCTCAAAGTGATTCAAGTCAATGTAGTCCGCAAAAGTTATATGTTTTAAACGTTCAGGCAGCTGGGAACAGGGAATCACTGCTTTTGGTATTTAAATAAAGGAACTGGAGACATTTAGTTTTTTTTTAGACATTTGGAGACATAGCACAGTAACAGGCCCTTCTGGTTTAACGAGCCTGCACAGCCCAATTACGCCCATGTAACCCATTAAACTACTAACCTGTACGTCTTTAGCAGGTGGAGGAAACCGGAGCATCCGGAGGAAACTCCACACGGTCACAGGAAAAATGTATAGACTCCTTATGGACAACGGCAGGAATTGAAGAAGGGCAATTGGCACTTTAATAGCATTACACTAACCACTGTGTTGCCATGCCATCCCCAAATAATGCTGGATTATATTTACAGTCTATTTGAGATCACACCAAAAGTCTGAACGAGACAAGGATGTTTAAAGCATCAATCCCCCTCTATTGCATTTTACTTACAATGTAATTTAAAAAAATAAATCAGCAATATAAAACTACACAGAAAATTCTTTCAATCAGTGCTACTTCCAAATGCATCTTTTTTTAATGTATATACTGTAATAAGTATCCACTACCAAGTAAAACAAGGGACAAGGGTGAGTGGGGACACCATCACTTGCTGGTTCACTTCATACCCATTCTGACTGGGAAATGCATCATCAATCCCTCAAGGTTGCTCGGTCTAAATTCTGAAACTTTACTTTACTTTACTTTATACTTTATTGTTGCCAAACAATTGATACTAGAACGTACAATCATCACAGCGATATTTGATTCTGCGTTTCCCGCTCCCTGGATTACAAATCGATAGTAAATATTAAAAATTTAAATTATAAATCATGAATAGAAAATAGAAAAATGGAAAGTAAGGTAGTGCAAAAAAACCGAGATGCAGGTCCGGATATTTGGAGGGTACGGCCCAGGATCAGGATCCGTTCAGCAGTCTTATCACAGTTGGAAAGAAGCTGTTCCCAAATCTGGCTGTACGAGTCTTCAAGCTCCTGAGCCTTTTCCCGGAGGGAAGAGGGATGAAAAATGTGTTGGCTGGGTGGGTCGTGTCCTTGATTACCCTGGCAGCACTGCTCCGACAGCGTGCGGTGTAAAGTGAGTCCAAGGACGGAAGATTGGTTTGTGTGATGTGCTGCGCTGTGTTCACGATCTTCTGTGGCTTCTTCCGGTCTTGGACAGGACAACTTCCATATCAGGTTGTGGTACACCCTAGGAGAATGCTTTCTACGGTGCATCTATAAAAAATCCCTGCCAACAGCTTTGTGGGAGTACCTTCAACAGAAATACTACAACAACTGAAGGCCATACTCATCACCAGCTTCTCAAGGGCAAACATGGAAGGACAATAAATACTGGTCTTGCCAGTAAAAAGAACCAAGTACCTTTGGGACAGGTGGATTTCCCACTATATTAGCACATTCAATAGGTTTCAATTGGTACATTTAATGTCAGAGAAATGTATACAATATACATCCTGAAACTCTTTTTCCTTTTCTTTGGCATACAGAAGTCTTGTGTATTTTGCAAAGGGCTCTTTCTTGATCATCCAAAGTGTTCAGTTTAAACAGGGCCATGCCAAACAGCTGTTAGCTTATTCATACTTGACAAGAGTGTATTAGATTGTTAACTAGTTCAGCAATGTAACACTGCCATACTGGGGTACACACCCATTCATCATTAATGGGATTGCGTGTATGTTGACTGAGCAGTAAGTAACTATATAGAATTAAACCCTGATTAGGTAACTCAACTCTCACCTACAACTGGGGTATTAAATTAGAGACAATCAAGTATGAATGTGTAGATGCAGGAAGGCAGACTGAGGCATTGCAAAGGTGAAAGCACACAGTCCTGTCACGTCTTGATATGCGATTGGCTCCTTTTCTCTTTCCAGCTACTTCCCATTTGTGGTTTTGGAAGGAAGCAGAATAAGCCACATTCCCATTGATTATACATTTCCCATAAACAGCAAGATTATGTTCAAAGCTGTGTCTGTCACCTTCCTTTCTTACTGCTGAAGAAATTTCAGATGTGGAACGCTCTTAAAATTACCCATGAGTATAACCGGAATTGACTGGGAGTTAGTGGAGTGCAGATGCAGAACATCAGTGGAGTGCAGAAAATCAATAGCGTTGTATAAACTGAAGTCCTGTATGCATACCTTACCAGCTATGCGGGGCCAACCATCCCAGAAAACCAGGCACATGATCTGGTGATAAACCCTTTTCCCCTTAACTCACCAACACTTCTGAAACCAACCTTGCAAATGTCATCGTGCCAAACATTTGATTTCACAATTTAACCTATAATTCTGGGGCGAGCAAACGGTTAAATTCATTTGGGTTCTGTTTGCCCATGCAACTTGCCTTGTGCAAGTAATTAGAATGCTACAAAGAATATAGCCATATCTTTGTTGATAGAGCACACACAGTCATCAATAGCCTTCAAACAGTAACACTTTGCACTAATGAGCAATGTGGATAAGGCCAAAATACTGATATTTTTTGTTTTCTTTTTCTGCCACTTTTCTATCAAGGCTTCCATCATTTTTTTCTCCTTGTGTGGAAGTTCCATGCAGAAGAACAACTCAATATATTGTTTCTGATACATATTTCACAAGGCTAATTGTGTTATTTATATGCAGGTTGTGATTGATAGAGCAGAGACAGACAGAGGGGGACAGTTAGAGGGCAGAAATACAGTCAAGTGACAAATGCCAACAGTTAAAAGGGTTGGCGACAAGTGAGAGCAATCAGGAGTGTGGGCGCACACACTCACACACACACACAGAAGCACAGACTCCCACGGCCAATCAGAGCATTCGTACGAAGCTGGAATTTCTGTCCCACTGCGTGCTGCCCTTGTGCTGCTGTTGTGTAGGTGAGATGGTCATCTAGCTTCTCATGGGTTGTATGTTTTCCAAGAAGATTTTGCAAGCAATGCAGTGGTCTTTGTTAAGGTGATTCCCAAACAGCTGTCTAACAAGGGACTCCATGAGCCTTTCCAAATTTACTGAAACAAACCGCAACAGACACAATTCAGTGAATAACAGGTTTTGTCTACACAAGATCTGTTGGCCTCCCTGTGCAAGGAGATGCCTGCAACTGAATGCCTCTAAGTGGCACACTCCAACGTGCTAAAGTACACACTGGAGGTCACACTGAATCCCAGTGGAGAAAGACCACAAAATAAGGTCTTTCTGCTATTGGACATGAGGGGTTGAAGCCTGGATAATAATACCTGAGACATATCACGGAGAGAAAGTTTGGGAAAGAAATATTTGTAATATGTTGACATATTGTAAAGCGTGTGAGCAAGTGTCCTGCTGTGTTTTTTACAATGAATTAAAATAATATCAAACCCCATCTATATAACTGTATGTTATAAATAAATAATGCATTGGGAAGAAATAATTAGTTCCCATATTTAAGACCGTAAGACATAGGAGCAGAAGTAGACCATTTGGCCCATCGAGTCTGTTCTCAACCACATTCTTCCTGCCTGCTCACCATAACCTTTGATGCCCTTGCTAATCAAGAATCTATCAACCTCCACTTTAAATATACCTAATGACCTGGCCTTCATAGCCGTATGTGGCAATGAATTCCACAGATTCACCACTCTCTGGCTAAAGAAACTCCTCCTCATCTCTGCTCCTAAAGGGATGTCCTTGTATTCTGAGGCTATGCCCTCTGGTCCTAGTCTCTCCCACTACAGGAAACCCCCTCTCAATGTCCACTCTTTCTAGGCCATTCAATACTTGATAAGTTTCAATGAGATCCTCCCCCACCCCCATTCCTCTAAACTCCAGCGAGTACAGGCCCAGAGCCACCAAACGCTCCTCATATGTTAACCCTTTCATTCCCAGGTTCATTCAAGTGAACCTCCTCTGGACCCTCTCCAATGTCAGCACATTCTTTCTTGAATAAGGAACTCAAAACTGCTCACAAATACTCCAAGTGCAGTCTGACCAATACCTTATAAAGCCTTAACATTACATCCTAGCTTTTATATACTAGTCCTTTTAAAATGAATGCTAACATTGCATTTGTCTTCCATACCCCCAACTCAACCTGCAGGGAATCCTGCACGAGGACAACCAAGTGCCTTTATATCTCTGATTTCTGAATTTAATTCTCTTGACCCAAGCAGCCTAACCATTTTGGATTGAAACTGGGTTGATCCTGATCTGAATAATTTGGGGGGCAGTATGGCACTGTGTTTAGAGACCAGCAGTGAGTACTGTTGACTTGTCCTCAGTCACTAAACAAACTTACTTCAGAACAATGCACCATTGGTGATTCCTGTGAGGAAATTCTTCTAGGATAGCCCCACCCACAATATACATTGAAGCTGACTAAGCCACAACCCTTGAGTCACCAACTGTTAAAGCTGTTAAATACAACAACACCAGCATTCTAAAGAAACAGAGGCTAATTTTTCAAATGTATTGTTGGCAAACCTATCCCAGCCCCACGCCAATGTGGTGGATACAACAATAAGCCACTTTATTCAGGGTTCAGCTGCAAACATAGCCCGCTTCCTAAGAATGAATAATTACTAAAGCTAAATTTGATTCAATGGAAATAAGGATTGGGAGAGCTGTGAATATACCTGGCAAATTCCAACCATCCACTTTACCCGACAGCACCATGTGAAAACCTATCCCTTCATTTGATCTTCCCAGGATCTTTAATCAGCAAAGGAAAGAACTATCATTCACGCACAAGCATAGTCAAATATGTTGCCAGAGAAGCTCTGAAGCATTTGGAATGTAGGAATCAAACCTCTGCTTCGCTGCAGACTCAATGGATGTGGGGAGGGACCGTTCCCATGAGTTTACCCCCATTGTTCCTCAATTCATTTTGCAACAAAAAGCAATAAAATGGCTGGATGTGAACCAACTGGGTCAAATCTGCTGCATTTGGATGATATCTTAACTGGCTCAGACAATGGACCCCTGATACAATCAAGGCGATCTAAACTACAGTTTTAAAAGTCATTCTGTGTGTACAATGGCCCAACAAAGAACCAGTATTTTTCCCCCGTGATATATTGTCTGCTTGCACAAAAGGAAAACACTGCAATGCCTGGCAGAGGCAAATGAAAGGGGAGAGAAAGTTCCCATTAATTTTCAGTGAAAGTAGGGAGTCAACTTTGATCCTTCGTCAAGACAGCTTGGAGTGCTGGCCAAAAAAAGCTGATTGTGAGGAAATGATTATAACTTAAAAAACAGTCACCAAAAAGAACACGCATTTTGCAGGTTCCAGACAAGAGCCAGTCCTGGCATTGTGTGTCGGTGTCTGTGTCTGTGTCTGTGTGTGTGTCCATGCGCGCACTTCCTTACTCCTGTGAGGCAGAATCTGTAAAAACTAAAGAGGAAAGAACATCCATTGATGGAAAAGCTATCAAAGTCAATGCAGTTTTATTTACTTGCGGGAGTATTTTGTCTGACTCTTCATTGTAACCCACTGGGCCTTTCTAAAGACAATGCAGAATTCCGTCTGTTCTGGCTGACCAACTATTTTCCCTTTCCCCTCCCCGTTTCCTCACATCCTACAACCAATGCTCTTACACTTTCATTCCTACGAGCAGAACATGACATCATCCCTATTTTTGGATTAATGAGCCAATGAGAATGACTGTTACTGACAAAGAGCATTATCACAGATGGGGAATATTTTTGGAACTAGATTCTAAATTCCCATGCGCCCCCTGCTTCCTATTCCAAACATATCCTGGCTGAAAACATTCCTTGGATTTTTTAAAACTATAGCTTCCTTTGGACAAACCCACTGTTGTCCGTGCTGCACCAGGGATTCGTTCCCAATGCTGTCAACTGCAGTTTGGAATCTGCACTTGAGATAAGGCTGGAAAAATCAGATTGGCCTTGGGGTGCTCTCGTCAGTGGTCCCACATCATAATTTTAGGCAGACAGCTCTCTTGAATATCAAAATACCCCATACAGTGTGACACCAAGCAGAGAGCACTTACAGTACAGAAATCTGCTAAGCCATTATAGGAAGGAAGTTCTGCCCGAAGAATGGGATTATGGTTTGCAGATGGCTAGTTTTGTTAAATCAGTCATTAATAGAAGATCACACTATCATAGCACTTAACGTCCACAATATTTCTTTTGTTGCTTTGAATACAGCAGATTTTAAAGCACCAAGATGTGTTACTCAAAACCTCCAGGGAGTGTAACTCTTCCTTGTGGAGTAGACACCATAGGCTGAATGGCCTAATTCTGCTCCTGTGGTCTTTATCAATCAAAATGGTTCCTCTAAGCTGTGCTGATGACATCAATCTTAGTTATTGTGAGGTCTGGGAGACACGTGCCTCCCATTGAGAAAGTTTTGTTTTATTAAAAACCTTCATTGTAAATGTTGTGCACAAAGTGCACAATTGACATTTCAGGCCGAGACCCTTCATCAGGTCCTGATGAAGGGTCTCGGCCTGGAACATCAATTGTACTCTTTTCCATAGATGCTGCCTGACCTGCTGAGCTCCTATTGTGTGTGTTGCTTGAAAACGCAGGGTGTCAGGATCAGAGGCAAGGGTTGGCCTGATTCCACTCGCTCTTCCGCAATGTTTTCCCCTGTCCCTGCAGCACTGAGGCTGTGAGACTGCTCCGGCTGCTATGCACTTCGTGTCTGCGAGCTTCGCGGTGATTTGCCCTGCTGTGTGCTGAACTGAGGCCGAGGCTATGGGCCTGCTCTGGCTGCTCCGGGATCCGGGTCTATGGACTCAGTTTGATTCGGGATGCTGTTGGTTGCTTGTATTGTTTGTAAGATTTGTGTTTTTTTTTCCTCTTTCTCTGCACATTGGGTCTTCTTTCTTCATGTGCCTTGCGTGTTACACGCTTGGGCGATCATGGCTCTCCACATCGAACGATCCCTTGCAGCGTCAATGATATCTCGCACATTTAGATTTGTTAGTCCTTTCGCAATGCCCATATATTTTCTTCTTTGGCGCACTGGATATTGCTCTTTTTTAAATTGGGTTCTCTCGAGTGTCTTGCTTTGTGACTGCCTGTAAGCAGACAAATCTCAGGATTGATCATTTATACATGCTTTGATAATAAATGTACGTTGAACCTTTTGAATCCTTTGAGATGTTTGATTCCTAGTTCCAGTCACCAGCACTTTCCACTTGTGGAAATTTGTTTCAAGTTTCATATCCCACAACCGTGACTATACTTCAACACGACTACAGGAGATCAGCCGGTATCTTGAAAGGTGCTACAGAAATACATGGCAAGTCCTCTCATCACTTCAAATTTCTGTCTTTTGCACTTACCATGAAGGTTAGGATGTGTTGGGGTACAGTTCATTGGTGACAGCACATCACCTGCATGTAACCCACTCTAATGACAATAAGTTAAGAAGGAGGCAGCAAGTTACCTTGGGGTGAAAGAAGCAAAAACAGAGTGTGATCCTACCATCTATTCAATATGAACACATAGAACACAGACACACGCACACACATATACACGCACACAAGGCTTACACATGTGCACGCACATGTGTACATAGGCAGAATTGTATATGTTAAAGTCAAAATACATTTATTATTAAAGTATGTATACTACATACAAGCTTGAGATTTGCCTCCTTATGGGCAGCCACAAAATGAAGAAACTCAATAGAACCCATTATAAAAAAGGCCAATCAAACACCCAATGTTCAGGAAAGAAAACAAATCGTGCAAACAGCAAAAGTAAGCAGACAACTGAAGTTCAGGAAAGCGAATCCATAGCCACAAAGTCAGTCTCAGTTCAGTACAGAGACGAGTAAACCTCACGGAGCAGCGAGCTGAATCAGCCCAGCCCTCGCCTCCAGCTCCGACACCCCAACCTTTTCAATCTGGCCCGAAACTTAAATCATCCAAATTTTGGGCTGTTCTTCACTCTGGTATCCGGGTCCTGACACCTCAATACGCTCTCAGGCCTAGGCCCCACTGTCGTGATTCGGCCCGTATCTGACCTCTCCTATTTTGCCCGATGTTTAAATCATCAAACCATGGGTCTTTCTCGCTCCCAGGCCCACAAGTGAGCACGTTGCAAAAAAAAATGCACACACGTATGTATAAGCGTGTGAATTCATACATACACAAGCATGCATGTTCACACACACGCAGAGGCACATATGACAATGCATACACATATGCACGTGAGCTTGCACATTCAAACTTGGACGCGCACACACAGATATTCCTCCAGAACTATGTAGAGTCCTTAATTAACATCAGTGAGTCCACGTCTCTTATCCAGCACTTAAGAAGCTCAATGCATACAGGACACAGCAGCCCATTGGATAGGCACCCTGTCCACAAACATTTCTTTACTGCACCACCAAGCAGTAACAGCAGTTTATATCACCTGCAGGATACTCTGCAGTAACTCACCATAACTCCTCCAGCTAGAAGGACAAGGACAACAAAACCATGAGGAACATCACCAGCTGGAAGTTGCCTTCCAAGCCACACACCATCCTGACTGGAAAATATTTCACTGTTTTTTCCCCATCAGCAGGTTGAAATCCCAGAATTGTCCTCCCAACAGCACTACTTACCCACAATTAAGGCACGGCAGTAGTTCAAGAATGCAACTCACCACCATCTTCTCAAGGTCTTTTAGCAATGAGCAATTAGACACTGCCTCAGCCTGCAAAGCCTATATCCCTCTTTGACTAAGCTTATCAACACTCCTCTCAAAATGCAGTTTAGTTTCGAGTTCTGCATAATGTACACCTACAAAGTGCTTTAGATTTTTTTTTACGACATAAAAGACTTCATGCAAATGAAAGTTGTTGTTGCTCATGGAGACGTAACACTGTGAAGAGTAATCAGATCAGAGTGGCACCTCAAGACCTTTCCCTTGTGTAGTGTTGAAGGCCATAATATCATCCTAGCTCTGATAATCTCAATACAGACTGAGATGGTTGGCACAGTACTGAAGTTGCCTTCTAAGACATCAACGAATACCCACTTTCATTTCTGCCTGAACGTCTCTGGAAATATTTCTAAATTTCTTCTTCTGGCTATTACAATCTTACTCTGCTCCACTGAAAAACTTCGTTTTTTCCCCCACTTATACACCTTGAAAGAAGATAGAACTTGGCAAATCTTACAGTTCAGTTAATCAGTCAATTGTTTGGTATTCTTTTTTATTTTACTGTACTAATACTAATTCTTGGAACATTTGATATTCCTTTATTTCTGCACTTAGTTGCAGAACAGCCAGTCTAGCCATTAAAATCATGAAGACCAACAAAGCACCTTTTGTAAGCAGTTCACTTCAAGGCGATTTTTCACAGATTTAACTGTGTTTGAATCGGTTCCAGGGAAAATATTATTGTAATTTGAGGTTTCACAATTGTAAGGCTCACTATAATAAAGTCAGTAGAAAAAAAAACTGCTTCAGAAAAGATTTAAGCATTGTAAGAGTTGAGACATTTTGGCAGAATTGCTAAAAGCTGTTATTATTTTCATTTTATTAATACAAGATTCTGCACACATACCTTTCATTTTTCTACACTTGTATTTCATCAATCAGAAACTGCCTGGATAGGACCAGGTAGGTGCAATTGTACCCGTCTATCCTTCATGAACTCAACTGCATCTGCCCAGCTCTGAGTGGGAGTTTGTTCATGATGGCTCCGTTCTCAGGCAACTAAGTGACAATCATATCCTGGGTTGTAGAATTAATTTTAAAAAAGCACTTCAGATGTTAGAAATCTAAGATAAAAACAGAAATTGTTGGAACCATTCAGCATGTTAGGCAGCATCTGCAGAAAGAGTAATAGTGTTAATGTTTCCGCTGAAACAGAAAACAAAAACATGTTAGTTTTAAATTCCATGGGAATAAGGATTAATGACAACTCTAGCCTCACCCTGTCAGAGAAGGTCCCTTTACCCTATCCTTCCCCCCAAACCTCTCTAATCTTAAGATTCGCTTATTTTCTCTCTTTGCCAGTTCTGCCAAAGAATCATTGACCTGAGGTGATAAATCTCTTTCTCTTTCCAAAGATTCTGCCTGACCTTCTGAGTGGTTTCAACATTTTCTGTTTTGATTTAATGATGGTAATTTGATTGAGACAGCGATGACAACACTAATTTAAAAAGCCAAACACCACACAGAAAAGGGAAATTTGGAAAAAAGTTAAGAGAAAATTGGTATTCACCTCCTATCAGTAAAAGCTTCCCATTTTGGCTAATCGTCTACACAAAAGTATGCTTTTTACTTAACCTTTGCTTTAAAACGCTCTGCTACAATATTTAAAATGTTGTAATTGCCTCTTCTGTCTTGCAGCATGCTGTAATGTCCTTTGTCTACCTTTTTTTTTCCATGAGCATGCTGTGTTGCGTGCAACCTGGTTTCGATATTTCTCAAATTGTAACCGTGACTATACTACAACAGGAGTTAATGCTGAAGAAATGCAGCAAGTCTGTTAACATCTGCAGAGGGAGAAAGAGAGCTAAAGATTCAGGCATAATTAACTTCGCTGGAAGTTAATCAGTTGTGAAGGTCTTTCGGACATTTGTGGTTCTAAAAGGTAGAATTGCTCCTCTTTTTACAAGCCAATAGAAGCTTCTTTTCCTCACCATTCCAACTGGAACATGAAGCTGATGAACACATTTACAATGGAGCACCTTCTCCGACCTATTGTTGCACACAGTCTGTTTCCTGTTTCATTCTGGTTACTAATCATGTATTTCTTGACTTCTAATTCAGGTAAACTAACCCTGTTATCATTACACAGTGTGGTACCTTCCCACATGGGAGCGATACCATTTGTGGTGAGCTTGAATGCCAATAAAGACTTTTTTTTTGCTTATGTTATTTTGTGCGATTCAATACCTTATTTCTGTTTCTATAGGTCTCTCCGACAAAGCAGATCATCCATCATCGCCTGATCTGGGCCCCATATCTAGGGGTACCAAGGAGCAAAAAGATAGTTGAGTGCATTTAATGGTTTCTTTTCTTCAAATCTGTCCAGGGAAGCAGTCAATCCTAGCCTGGCATTCCAGCCACAACCTTGTTCCTGTCACCATGGCTGCCACCTTGCTTGTTCTAAGTGCTTTACAAGGCTGTCACTTGGGAGACAGAACACATGCTTTTGATGAAACAGGAAAGATATTGTCACCATGGGCCAAGAACATCCAAACTGTTTTCCTAATCTGGCGAGAAGCCACTGATGACATTCCCAGGCAAGAAAATCTACACGTCCTGTGTCCATTCCAGTTATCATCATCTCAAATGGATCGTAAATCATAAGGAAACCAAACTGTGGCTAAAATAAGCCATCAGCATTTAACAAGCCACAAGTCTTAACTCAGTAGATAATGGCATCAATATGTGTGCATGTGTGTGTTAGAAAGGACAGGGTATGTCAGAGTATGCTGTGTGAGAGTGTGCATTTGTAAGTGCTCTTCTTCAGAGAGAAATTGTGGTTGTGTGCATGACCAAGAATGTGAGAGTAAGTACTTCTGTGTGCTGTGTATGTGTATGCATGTGTGTGTGTGTGTGTGTGTGTGTGTGTATCTCTGAGTACAGGTGTAGTTTGTATACATGTGTGCTAGTATGTTTGCATGAGTACTATATGAAACTTTGCATACGTATGATTCTGCACTTGTGCATTCTCACTTATGCGGCTGTCCGCCCATTGAGAGGATACAGCAGGTAAAATCCATTTTAAAAATATTTCTTGAAGTTCAGTCTATCTTTCTATCTTTGCCCTTGGGAATGTTATGGAATCTAAGTGGGTAAATGGAGTTGAGCTACAGATCAGTCCTGCTCTAAATGAATGGCAAAACACACTCAAGCCACTTAATTCTCCCTGTTTATATCTTCTGTTTATTATGATAATCTGACTTTAGACCCATTTTGTGGCCCCTATTTAATCATTTATGATTCTGTGAGGTTTCCGCTTCGGACAGGAGGCATTGTAGATGGGATGTTCTCCCCCTCTCCAATCATGCCGGAAGAAATGCCTTTCCCCCAGGTTTTCAAAAGAGGTACATTGCTGGTACTTCTCAAGGGCAGGAGAACGTGCTGTCCTGTCTCGGCAGAGTAGAGAGCGAGTTCTGCTTCTCAAATCTCAACAGCAGATAACAACTGAGGTGTAAGTATTCATTCTGCTCATCAGACCTACAGAGATATCTACAGGAAACAAGGATACTGATAGGAAGCTGCCTCAGTTCTGGTGGGTACCTGGTTCTCTGAGAACACGGCGGTCAGGATGTTACTGCCAAGTTATTAGCAGAGAGGACGATCTGGGGAGTGATGTGATAGTGACTTCTCCCTTCGGTTTCACTCAATATTGATGATGGTACTCAGCTTTTCTATCCACGGGCAGAAGTGATGGCAATTACAGGAATGTTTATACAGTCCACTGTGGTAATTCCTCCGGCGGTCTTGTTTAAAAGATCCAACAAATAATTTCCAGATGCTGCCTTAAGCTCAGTGCTTGGCTGACATTACCACAAAGTGATCCAGTCACCGAGCTCAGCTTTCCAGCTTGGTGCACCAGGTTGTGTTCGGAGGTGCGGTGAAGAACCAAGACTATGGCACGTAATGGTGCAGCAGGTGGTGCGGCTGCCTTACCACTGTAGTGTCCTGGGTTGAATCGTGGTCTCTGGTGCTGTCTGTGAGGCATCTCTCTCTCAGGTGTTCCAGTTTCATCCCACATCTCAAAGGTGTGCTGCTTTTGGGAGGTCAAATGGCCGCTGTAAGCTGCCCCTGCTATGGGCACCTGGGTGGATGGAGAATTGGGCGAGTTGGTGAGCATGCGAGAGAGAATCGATTGCCAGGAAATAAGAGGGAGGACAGGTCTGATGGGTTTAAAACTAGTATATTGGTATTGGTCTGTTATTGAAACATCTACCAAGACACAGTGAAAAGCTGGTCTTGCATAGTGTTTCTACAGATCAGATCATTACACAGTGCATTGAGCTAGAATAAAGTAAAACAATAACAATGCAAAATAGAAGTGTAAAAGCCACCCAAAAAATGTGGAGCAGATAAATAATAAAGTGCAAGATCATAACACGATTGATTGTGAGGCAAAAATGTCCATCTTGTTGTAGAAGAGTTCCACTCAAATGATTGATAATAATGATATAGAAGCTGTCCTTGAGCTTGGTAATACATTCTTTCAGGCTTTTGTATCTTTTACCCGGTAGGAGAGTGGCACTCACGTTGGCGGGGTCTTTGATCATGGTGGTTGCTCTACTGCAGCGGTCCCCAACCACGGGGCCGCAAAGCATGTGCTACCGGGCCGCGAGGAAACGATATGATTTGGCAATATGAGTCAGCTGCACCTTTCCTCATTCCCTGTCACGCCCACTGTTCAGCCATTACGCATGCGAGGTCATTACCCGCCGTTATCCATGTCAGCGCGGGAAGGAGATCAAATCCTCGAGCTTGCAAATGATGGTGGGCTGAAAAGTATTTTTGACATAATATCTCTGCCGGTATTCTGAATCAAAGTCAAGGCAGAGTATCCTGAGATAGCCACGAAAGCACTGAAAACATTGCTTCCATTTCCAACATTTTTCTGCAAGCGGAGTTTTCTGCAGTGAATGCAACGAAAACTAAATTGCAGAATAGACTGGACGTAAGGAACCCCCTTCGAGTATTGCTGTCTCCCATCACCCCTCGATAGGACCGTCTTGTTGCAGGGAAACAAGCCCAGGGCTCCCACTGATTCAGCGATATTGGTGTGTTGCAATGATTTTATATATTCATACGGGGAAAATATGTGCTGTGTGTTTAATATCCAAACGTTACTTAAAATGTTATGATGCTATTGACTTACTTATGTAACCATATAGCAATTACAGCACAGAAACAGGCCATCTGGGCCCTTTTAGTCCGTGCCGAACGCTACTCTCACCTAGTCCCACCGACCTGAACTCAGCCCATAACCCTCCAATCCTTTCCTGTCCATATACCTATCCAATTTAACTTTAAACAACGACATCGAACCTGCTTCTACCACTTCTACTGGAAGTTCGCTCAACACTTACTTCAAGCTCCCCTGTCCTCCCCTGATAATTGACTTATCACTATATTCATGCCAGGAAAATATGTGCTGTGTGTTTAATATTAAATTCGTTAGCTAAACCCTTTTAGAAATGAAATTGAGTGTATTAGCCGCTTATCACCAATATTCCGGTCGTGATTAACACCCCCCCGCGAACAGAATCGCCAAAAACGATCTGCAGGAAAAAAAAATTGGCAGGTACACACATGCGCAGGTCACGCGTGCGCACTGGTGCCGCGCAAGGCTTCATGGTCATTGTAGTCTTTCCCTGGGTAAACAATGTATTTGACTGCTACTCTTGTCCGTTGGCAACCCCACCCCCGGTCGGCCGGTCCACAGTGCAAAAAAGGTTGGGGACCTCTGCTCTACTGAAGCAACAAGAAGTACAGATGGTAAGGAATAGGCATCAAGAGGAGACTGGTTCCTGTGCTGTGCTAACCTGTGTCTACAACCCTCCACAGTTTATGCATATGTCAACAACTCTCTGCAGTTTATGCATATGTCAGCAACTCTCTGCAGTTTATGCATATGTCTACAACTCTCTGCAGTTTATGCATATGTCAACAACTCTCTGCAGTTTATGCATATGTCGACAACTCTCTGCAGTTTATGCATGTGTCTACAACTCTGCAGTTTTTTTGTTGTTGCCTTAGCAAGCCGTTAAGCATCCAGGCAGAATGCTACAGACATGATAGACTGAATGTCATATGAAAATAGACAAGAACATGGGTCAGCGGTGAAGCTAACAGAGTTGCTGTCTTGGTGTACCTGTGTTTAGTTCTCCTGTGACCACATGGATTTCCAACCAGTGCTCCAATTACCTCCCACGTCCCAAAGACGTGCGGGTCTGTAGGTTAATAAGCCGACGCAAATTTACCCTGGTGCCCTGAGACACCCTGAGCCAATAGGCTGGTCCTGGACTTATTTCATAATTTACTGGCATAATTTACATATTACTATTTAACTATCTATGGTTCTATTACTATTTATTATTTATGGTGCAACTGTAACGAAAACCAATTTCCCCCGGGATCAATAAAGTATGACTATGACTATGACTATGTGTGTTGGTGAGTGCTGAGACCTGGGGCGAGTGAGTGAGAATGTGAGGAAGATATAATGGGATACAAATAGGAACAGTGTAGATGTGCGGTTGATAGTTGGCTAGAACTGGGTGAGCCAAGGGATCTGTTTCCGTGCGCTATGACTCTCTGCCTCTCGGAATTCCTGTACTGTATGCGGAACAAAAGTTTCCCCAAAAAGCTATAGATCAACAAAGGTAGATCCCGCCTAAAGGGTGCAGTGGAATAATCCATTTCGGAACTCTTCTCTTCTTGACATGTTTATTTTAAAATGAAGGAGATAGTTTATGTCACTCCTCTCCTGAAGAACAATGGAAGCATAAGGCTACATCCTGGCCAGGACCACTGCGTAGTTGCACCGTGCACATTAAACTTCCTACTGTCAAGGCCAGTTAGCTGACAGGGAGCAGTTTAAAGGTCACTGCTATTCCCAAAGCAGGTCCTAGCCTAACAATATCTCTGGCCCCAATAATTCTGCTTTTAATGTTTGTTTTCCTAGATTATACCATACCAACCCCCCCCCCCCACCAGAAGCACTTTTTTCTGTTAAGTGCATTAACATCTGGCTTAACAGTAGTTCCCAGTACAAGAAAATGGGCTCCAAAATAAATGACATTTTTCTTAAGCAAGATGATGCTGGGAAAGAAATTATCTGACTGAGAGAGTATAGATCTAAGGTGAGAGGTGACTCCTGAGGGGTAACTTCTTCACACACAGGGTGGTACATATATGGAATGAATTGCCAAGGAAGGTGGTTGAAACAGGTACAATAACATAATTTAAAAGATATTTGAACAAGTACATGAAAAGGAGGGTTTTAGAGGGATATGGAGCAAATGGGACCAATGGAGGGCAAAATGGAAGGCATGAGAGAGTTGGGACAAAGAGACTGTTTCCATACTGTAAGACTATGACTATGATCTCCTTGTCCACTTAATATCTCTTGGAAAAAATAAACTTGAAACAGTATGCAAGATAAGTTTTTCATTGTATCTTGAGTCTTGTGGACAATAATAAATCAACACCAATAAGCGAAGGCCAATAATCATGGTATTTTAAAACAAAAAGATGGCATTTAAACTAAAATTCAAAAAGAGGTGCAGAACTGAATCAAGCTTCCAAAAGTAAACAAGTTTTTGTCACATCAGAGCTTAAACTGCAAAAAAAATCCAAAGCATGAAGCAAACCAAATTTAAACCAGAGCTGGACTTAACCCACTAATAGCCCAAATATCAAACTGGTAAAACAGTGGCCAAATATTTACTTGTATATCACTGCACCAAGTAACCATACCAATATGAAACGAATTCAGTTCTGCCTCAAACCCACATATTTCTGGTTTTAACACAGAGAGGGCTAATACTGAGTGACATGCAGGCCTAATGTCATCTAAATGCTATACTAAGTTTCATTGGTTTAATTTTAATAAGCTTTCTGTTTTAATTCCACAGACCTAAAGAAACTCAGCAGCTGTTAGTAATTGAGAGAGACCCACTGCATAAGGTATGAGTTGTTGCTACACTGCATGTGGTGAGAGGAGGAGGAGGAGGAGGAGGTTTCCTCCAGAAATTACTCACCTTATCCAGGCCTGAGATCTGGCTGCTCCCCACTAATCATTGACAGAACCCTCGGAGAAGCCCCATATCACCATCTGTCACCTGACAGGTGACATGGACCACCATCACATCACATGATCAGGAGTTTCAACCATCATCACCCATCACAACACAGTCACCCATCACATCGCTGTCACTCATCACACCACCATCACCCATCTGACCACCATCACCTATCTGACCCCAACACCCATCTGACTATCATCCAGTTGACCACCAACACCCATCTGACCTCCATCACCCATGTGACCATCATCACCTATCTGACCATCATTCATCTGACCACCATCATCCATCTGACCACCATCACCCATCTGACCACCATCACCCATCTGACCACCATCACCCATCTCACCACCATCATCCATCTCACCACCGTCACCCATCTGACCACCGTCATCCATCTGACCACCGTCATCCATCTGACCACCGTCACCCATCTGACCATCACCCATCTGACCACCATCACCCATCTGAGCACCATCACCCATCCCACCATCACCCATCTGAGCACCATCACCCATCTGACCATCACCCATCTGACCATCATCCATCTGACCACCAACTCCCATCTGACCACCATCACCCGTCTGACCACCAACACCCATCTGGCCATGACCCATCTCACCACTATCACCCATCTCACCACCATCATCCATCTCACCACCGTCACCCATCTGACCACCGTCATCCATCTGACCACTGTCACCCATCTGACCATCACCCATCTGACCACCATCACCCATCTGAGCACCATCACCCATCTGAGCACCATCACCCATCTGACCATCACCCATCTGACCACCATCACCCATCTGAGCACCATCACCCATCTGACCATCACCCATCTGACCATCATCCATCTGACCACCAACTCCCATCTCACCACCATCACCCATCTCACCACCATCATCCATCTGACCACCGTCACCCATTTGACCACCATAATCCATCTGACCACTGTCATCCACCTGACCACCATCACCCATCTGACCACCGTCACCCATCTGACCATCAACACCCATCTGACCATCAACACCCATCTGACCACCATCACCCATCTGACCACCATCACTCATCTGACCACCATCACCCGTATCTCCACCAGCACCCATCACACTACCATCATCCATCTCTCCACCGTCATCCATCCCTCCACCATCACCTATTAACACCTATCGACTATCATCACTCACCACACACCTGGCTATTTATCACACAAAACCCCGAACTACTGTAAGACCATAAGACCCTGACCACCAGCACTAACCTGACCACCAGAAACTACCAATCACCATACTGCCTGGAGACTCCAACCACCATTATCCATTCACTACTAGCGACCCCTAATCGCCACCTGTTGTCCCACAGATACATTTGGCACATCACTGCAATAGGATTGCCTTCCATCTCCAGGATTAGGTTCCTCCAAGCAGCTTTAGGCTTACTCCTGTGATCAATATGCTCACCACTCCCCATGAAATCTGGCCCCACCTACCCTATGCTTTCTCTCTGTGCCACTTACCTACCCAGTTCTTTTTGGCCAACCCTCATGATGCCTGCTGTACTTGATTTTCTGTCACACCACTAGTGTCCTGCCCAATGTCATCCCCATCCCTTCACACAAAACTCAAAGTGACAGAGGTGTACAAGCTGATAAGAGGTATAGCAAGAGACACCTTCCCAGAGTACAAATGGCTAATTTAAAGATGATTGGAGAAAAGTATAAAGGGGATGTCAGATCTAGTTTCTTTACAGAGATTGGTAAGTGCATGGGGTACTGCTGTGGAGGCGGTAGAGGTGGGTACATTAGGGGCATTCAAGAAACTCTAAAATAGCACATGGATGGTAGGAAAATGGAGGATTATGTAGGAGGGAAGGGTTAAATTGAACAGAGTAGGTTAAAAAGTCAATACAACAATGTAGGCTGAAGGGATCTGTTGTGCTGTTTTGTGTCCTACAAAGAAGAAGTCATCACCCTGACACAGTGGTGTCAAGAAAGCAAACTCTCCCTCAGTGTCACAAAAACAAAGGAGCCGGTTGTGGACTACAGGAGGAATGGAGACAGTCTAACCCCTATTGACATCACTGGATCTGGGATTGAGAGGGTGAACCTCTTTAAGTTCCTCAGCATACACATAACCCAGGATTTCACAAGGCCTGTACATACCGGCTGTGTGGTGAAAAAAGCACAACAGCGTCTCTTTCACCTCAGAAGGTTGAAGAAGTTTGGTATGGGCCCCCAGATTCTAAGAACTTTCTACAGGGGCACAATTGAGAGCATCCTGACTGGCTGCATCACTGCCTGGTATGGGAATTGTACTTCCTTCAATCGCAGGACTCTGCAGAGAGTGGTGCAGACAGCCCAGCACATCTGTAGATGTGAATTTCCCACTTGTCAGGACATTTACAAAGACAGGTGTGTAAAAAGGGCCCGAAGGATCACTGGGGACCTGAGTCACCCCAACCACTAACTGTTCCAGCTGATACCATCCAGGAAATAGTACTGCAGCATAAAAGCCAGGACCAACAGACCCTGGGACAGCTTCTTCCACCAGGCCATCAAACTGATTAACTCTCGCTGATACAACTGTATTTCTCTGTTATATTGACAGTCCTGTTGTAAACACTATTTATTACAAATTACTATAAATTGCACATTTCACATTTAGATGGAGACGTAACGTAAAGATTTTTACTTCTCATGTATATGAAAGGTATAAGTAATAAAGTCAATTCAATTCAATTCTATTCACAAAGATTCAAGCTCCAGACTCAGCATTAAAGAATGTCTCTGTTTGCACTCCCTTTCACCTCGTAGTACTTTTTGCTCTCTGTGGTCTTTCCCTCATCACCGAGCTGATAATGCCTTACTCCTCCGTCCTCCTGGCTACTTGCCCATCCCCACTTCGCCCTTTTGCTTGCACTCATTGCCGCTTTTGTCCACCCTCCACGTACAACCTGGTCTTACCTGAAGGCAACTCAAAGTTCAATCTTTCCTGGATATACATTTCTCCCTTTGTGAATTGATTTTTTTAAAATACATTCCCCATCAGCTCTACTGAAAAATAAAACAGATGATCTTAATGTTTCTTCAGGCATAAACGAGTTAACAAATACAGGAAGGAAGCTGTCATACAATAAAAATTGTTACATTTTAGGCTTGCAAGGAGCTAACATGAACTCCAACTGTGCTGCAGTACAGAATCCCTTCCTGACCTCCCTCCGCAATGCCTCATTGCCGTCATCTTTCCTCTGTCCTCTCTCTTTATGAATGGGAATCCTGCTGTTCTCACTTCTTCCTTCACGGCCATTGACTATCCTCAATTGTTCCCCCGCCCCGGTGCTTATTCCTCACCGTCCTCTCATCTCTCAGCTGACTCTGATCTGCAGCCGTACCCGCGCTGACAGTCTGCTGTCAGGATTCCCACGGGAGTCTCACGCCTGTCAAGAGGGTTGTTTTACAGCTTGAAGCGTTCCAACTCATCCACTGCAAGGTCAAGGTGAGCAGCTTTTTGAAACAGTAAATTGCAGCAACCCATGCTGCTTGGCTAACTTGGCTACTCCTCCACTTCGCTAATATCTTGGAACGTGGGCAGCTGGAGGTAGTGGTACTCAGCTTTATTGCCTAGATTTTGAATAGATTTACAGGAGCAAAGTAATTATGCAAGTCCTGCAAAAATAGATCAGACCTAAGGTTTCATTACATTGGAAGCATAAAGGAAAATAGAATAGTGCAGGATGGTGTATGTGGAAATTTTATTATAGGGTCCTACAACATATAAGCAGTTCCAATAGCCCACCAAGAATAGAAACATCTACAAAAAGGGGTGAATACAGCCCAGTCCATCACAGGAAAAGCACTCCCCACCAGTGAGCACATTTACAAAGAGTGCTGCCATAGAGAAAGCAGCATTCATCATCAAGGACCCCCACTATCCAGGCCATCATTTCTCGATGCGGCCATTAGGAAAGAAGTACAGGAACCTTAGGTCCCACACCACCAGGTTCAGAAACAGTTATTACCCCTCAACCATCAGACTCCTGAACCAGCGTGGATCACTCTATTCACCTCAACTCTGAACAGATTCCACATCCAAGGTCTCTACAGCTCATGTTCCCTATATCATTTATCTATCTATCTATATACAGAATATATCTATACATCTATTTATTTATTAGCACAATTTGTCTTCTTTTACTCATTAGTTGTTTGCCACTCTTTGTACAGTTGTCATTCATAAATTGAAAATTCAAAGTTGAAAGTAAATTTATTATCATAGTATATATATGTCACCATATACACATCCTGAGATTCGTTTTCATGTGTGCATTCACAGTAGATCCAAGAAACACGATAGAATCAATAAAAGACTGCACCCAACTGGACAGACAAACAACCAATGTGCAGAAGACAACAAACTCTGCAAATACCAAAGAGAAGAAAGTAACAATAAAAAATAAGTAAGCAATAAATATCGAGAACATGAGATGAAGAGTCCTGTAAAATGAGTCCGGAGGTTGTGGGAACAGTTTAGTGATTGGGCAAGTGAAGTTATCCCCTGCTGTTTGAGGGGTAATAACTGTTCCTGAAGCTGGTGTTGTGGATCCGGAGCCTCACATACATTCTTCCTGATGGCAGCAGGGAGAAGAGGGCATGACCTGGATGACGTGGGCCTTTGATGACAGAGGCTGCTTTCCTACAACAGTGCTCTGTGTCGATATGCTCACTAGTGGACACAATAGAACAACATTCTATTATATTTCTTTATTTTCCTGAAAATGCCTGCAACAAAATGAATCTCAAGGTAGTAGATTGTGTCTGATTATTAAATTTACTTTTACTGTTTACTATGCCCAAATACTAATCCCATTTATCAATGTTAGGTCTGTGGCCTTCAAGCCTTGAGGCCTACAAGTCTAATCGCCAGTAGATAGGTACCGAGAAGCACATACACAATGCTATAAAGTGCTGAGGTGAGTTGTTCTCAGTCTCCAAAATCCAGTTTCTTTTGAAGTCAATGAATGAAATTTTGGAGGTAACCAAGGGTGAAAGCTAGACAAGAAAGTCATGTTCTTACTGGAAGGCTGACAGACCAGCTTGGCCTGAACATTGAGGACATGGTGGTTCTTCGAAAGCAACAACAACAATAAAAGTCCTGCAGATGCTGGAAATCTGAAATAGAAACAGAATACTGGAGATATTCAACACATCAGACAACACATCCATAGAAGGCTATTCAGAGTTGACAGGTGGGCTGGATTATAAGAAAAGGAATGGAACATCTGTTTGCCTTCAGACAGAAATCCATCAATTCAATGCAAAATCATGGATGCCTGCACTACAGCCTAGGAGCCATCCCTGAGTCGCACGCTTAAATAAATAGGAATTACTTAGTCAATGGAAGTACAATTATTGTGAAACAAACAATATTTGACCTACCCTGGATGGATTTGGTGTGGTACCAACAGGATTTTTCATGCAACTAATGCAAGAACTCAATAGTGACTTTATTAGTGATATACTGTATATCCAACTGACTGTATATATTCAACATTATACCGCGATAGATGCCAGAACAGTATTTGTCAGGTACACTGGTGTGACTCTCCTTCTCATTACCACTTTGCTGCATGTTGAGTGAATGTTAAAATGTGGATTTCTTGTGCTACAACCAATACTTAATTTAACAAGCATTTTTTCGATTATGAAGCACCGATGTGAGAGTTTAAAAAAACTACTGAACATTGAGTACAGATCAATAATAATCATCTAGTGAAAAATAATGTCCAATATTTGTTAGATTGCCCATTTAATTTAATTGACTTTTTTCACTCAAAATTGTCTAAGTTAGAAATCCAAACAGCGTAGTACACTATACGATGTGCCTTGAATGTGTGGGGATATAGAAGACCATTATATGTCTCCTAAACCATTTAAATTAAGGAAATGTTGACAAAGAATGCAGAGTTTGACCCTGTTCAGATAGTGAATTCAAAGTCATCTACCGAAAATAAAATATACAGAGAGAAAGTAACATTAGTCTCAATAGAAACAGAGAAAAACAAATATAACTCACCTATACCTACCTTAGCAACACACACAGAATGCTGGAGGAACTCAGCAGGTCAGGCAGTGTCTCTGGAGTTGATGTCTTAGGGTCCTGATGAAAGGCCTCAGCCAAACTGTTGAATGTTTATTCCTCCCCATAGATGCTGTCTGACCTGCTGAGCATTTTGTGTGTATGGTTCTAGATTTCCAGCATCTACAGAATCTCTTCTGTGAATCACTTCCACTTCGTCTTAAAGCAACAACTAACGTTTGAAGTAATGTCTGTCCATGGTTCTATAAATAGGTTTCTATGCTGCGGAATTTGTTTGCCAGTACGTATCACAGTGTTCACATCAGTACTTCAGCTGAAATGGACGTGCCATACCTCTCTGTGTTGTGTAGTCTCTATCGATGACACAACTGCAGGAAATTTATGGCATTCAGTGCAATTGAATTGGGAGTCTCATGGTGGCATGTTGTTTTCATATAGTTTATGCAGAGCTGAACATAAATATAAAGGATTTTCACATTTAACAAGACATCTGTGCTTGTATGGAGTTTATTTATTATTTTTTAAACTTTTTTTGGAGATACAACGTGGAACAGACCTATCCAGCCCTTCGAGCCACGTCACCTAGCAACCCTCCTATTCTTACATTATTTCTTACACCTTTCACATACATGAGGAGTAAAATCTTCGCGTTATGTCTCTGTCTAAATGGGCAATGTGCAATCATAGTAATTTATAGTAATTCATAATAAACAGAACAGTCTATTAGATAGAAATGCACTCAAATCAGTATACGTTAATCAGTCTGATGGCCTGGTGGAAGAAGCTGTCCTGGAGCCCGTTGGTCCAGGCTTTTATGCTGCGGTACCATTTCTCGGATGGTAGTAGCTGGAATACATTGTGTTTGGGGTGACCCGGGTCCCCAATGATCCTTCGCGTCCTTTTTCACACCTGTCTTTGTCAATGTCCTGAATAGTGGGAAGTTCACATCTACAGATGCGCTGGGCTGTCCGCACCACTCTCTGCAGAGTCCTGCGATTAAGGGAGGTACAGTTCCCATATCAGGCAGTGATGCAGCCAGTCAGGACGCTCTCAATTGTGCCCCTATAGAAAGGATTTGGGGGCCCATACCAAACTTCCTCAACTGTCTGAGGTGAAACAGGTGCTGTGTGCCTTTTTCACCACACAGCTGGTTTGTACAGCCCATATGAGATCCTCGGTGATGTGGATGCCGAGGAACTTAAAGCTGTTCACTCTCTCAACCCCAGATCCAATGATGTCAATAGGGGTTAGCCTGTCTCCATTCCTCCTGTAATCTACAACCAGCTCCTTTGTTTTTGTGACATTGAGGAAGAGGTTGTTTTCTTGACACCACAGTGTCAGAGAGATGACTTCTTTCCTGTAGGCCACCTCATTATTGTTTGAGATTAGGCCAATCAATGTGGTGTCGTTGGCAAATTTAATTAGCAGATTAGAGCTGTGGGTGGCAACACAGTCATGGCTACACAGGGAGTAAAGGAGGACACTCAGTACACAGCTCTGAGGGGCTCCTGTGTTGAGAGTCAGAGGGGTGGAGGTGTGGGAGTCCACTCTTACCACCTGCCAGCGATCTGACAGGAAGTCCAGGATCCAGCTGCACGAGGCAGAGTCAATGCCAAGGTCTCTGAGCTTCCTGTCAAGCCTGGATCTTTGGATTGTGGGAGGAAACCAGAGCATCCAGAGGAAACACACACGATCACAGGGAGAACCTACAAGCTCCTTACAGACAGCGACGAAAATGAACTCCAAACTCCAATGCCCCCAACTGTAATAGCATTATGCTATTTGATTTTTCAATTTAAAAAAATTAGTGAGTACTGTTAGCCTCAATGTTACTGTCAGAGTATATCCTGTATATTAGGAAAATTTATCAAATTTTCATTCTGTTATTTGCTGGGTAAAGTAAATAGTTATAACGCCACCAGCTCTGAGACTTCAGAGCCAGTCATGACAAGAGTAAAGTTGTGAATATATAGTTAGTATTTTTAAATCAGGTGTGCTTTGGTGTGTTACTGTGGATAGTAACGTCTGGACAGGCCAGTCTTACGCATGATGAATGACATCAAAAATCATACAGCTTCTTATGATATTCAAAACAGGCTTAAAAATAAAAGACAACAGAAAAAAAGGCACTTATATATATATTAACAGATTGACTTGTTCAAAAGTGTACTGTATATGCACTCTTTAAATATTCAGGGAGGAGGCCAACATGTGTGTAAAATGGACAGAATTATAAAAGAACTTTATAAAACATAGGATTCTGGTATCGAAGGTCAGTCAGCATTTTATGGAAAGAATTATTTTTGAACAGTAACCTTTGTCAGAAATATCACAGTCCTGAAGGCAACTTCTTTAACTGATCTTAATGTTAATATTGAAAGAGACCCTCTTTCCTTGATTATAGTTATTCTCTTGAAAGAATCTAGCAAAACTCTGAGCAGTCTCTTTTATTTCAGTTGCCGACTGACCTGTTGTATAAGTGGTTGCTAAGCCGTTTATATAACTTCATCACAAGAGTCGAATGCTCGTGGACATTTACTGCCTTAAGCTAATGTCAATTCTATCGGAAATCCCTTTACAACACTAACGACAATTCAGTACTCCAGCAAACATTTCAGAGAGATCACGGCTGAATCCCTAGCCTTAATATTAACAGTTTGTCTCTGCTTATCAATTATAATGTAGAAAACATAGTGTCATTACGAAGAAAGCATGGTAGCACTTCTACTTCCTGAGAAGTTTGCGAAGATTCGGCACGTCATCTAAGTTTTGACAAAATTCTAAAGGTGAATGGTGGAGAGTATATTAACTGGTTGCATCACAGCCTAGTATGGAAACATCAATGCCCTTGAATGGAAAATCCTACAAAAAGTAGTGGATACGGCTCATCATGGGTAAAGCTCTCCCCACCATTGGGCACATCTATACAGAGTGTTGTCACAGGAAAGCAGCATCCATCATCAGGGACCCCCACCACCTACGTCATGCTTTCCTTTCTCTACCAGCACCACAGCTGGATGTTCCATGCACCTATCACACTCTGTGTAAAAAAGAACCACCTAGGACAACCCTTCCCCCATACTTTCCTCCAAACACCTTAAAGTTATGCCCCCCCTGTAATAATCATTTACGCCCTAGGAAAACGTCCCTGGCTGTCCACTGTATCTATGCCTCTTATCATCTTGTACACCTCTATCACATCACCTCTCGTCCTCCTTCTCTCCTGAGAAAAAAGCTTAGTTCAGTCAACCTATCCACATAAGAAATGCTCTCTAACCCAAGCAGCATCCTGGTTAATCTCCTCAGCACCCTCACTAAATCTTCCACATCCTTCCTGTAATGAGGCGACTAGAACTAAACACAATACTTCCGGATTCTGGGGAAGAACAGTGAATGGGCATGATGGAAGCTTTAAATACTGATGTACAGAGCTAAAAAAACAAACTGCTGGTGGTGTTCATGTGTGAGCAGAGGTGAATGTGAGGAGGTCACAATGGTAGCATGTGTCAATGGCCAGCTTTTAATGGGTAACCAGAAACAATATGTATGCCACAAAGCAACCAATACCAGTGGAGAACCAACAGTAAGAGAGGGGACCACAGAAAGGGATATGGAACCACAGGTCACTGAGGCATAAAAAAGGCTGCATTTCAATCCGCTGTCACTACAACACAGATGGCCAGCTGTTAAGAGTTACAGCTTGGACAAGAAATGGAAGCCCACTGAGCCTAACACTGACTACGTGGATTCATCTCTTTCATTTTATTGGATTAAAATTACAGCTGTGCACATGAGATGCAAAGTTAAACTCTTTTCAAGGATTTTGTTACAGAAGGAAAGGGAAATATTTGTGGCTTAGGTTAAAGGGAAGAATGGACTGTGGTTGTACTCCTAATTACTGCCAGTCTCCAGACTAAGCCAGTCTGTCACCTGCTGAGTCTGCTGACGTGTGTTGTCTACTGCACTGCAATAAAATACTATCGAGTAAGGTTTGATTGTTACCAATCACATAGCTGTTACAAAATACCAAATAACTTCAAAGATGTCTGGAAAAAAATGTAATCACTCAAAATACATACATACATATATATATATAGAGAGAGAGAGAGAGAGAGAGTGTGTATGTGCATGTGTGTGTTTGCGCGCGTGTGCGTGCGTGTGTGTGCGTGTGCGTGTGCGTGTGTGTGTGTGTGTGTGTGAGAGAGAGAGACACTGGACGATCTGCAAAAACTATGATGATATAACCCTTTCCTCAAAATGTTGGTGCACAACCCATCATCAGACACATCTTCTTCTCACCTCCCCACTTAGCATCCTGCAGAAAACCTTCCCTCCAAGACTTCCAGCTACACCAACCATTTCCCTCTTGGGGCACTTTCCCATGCAACCAGAGGAAGTGTAACATCTGCACTTTCACTGTGTCCCTTCCTACAATCTTGACACTTAAACAGGGAAACAATTCATTTGCAGTTTCTCCATGTCCATGCATTGAACTCAGTTTTCAGAATTCAGGTTCCACCACCGAATGCATCTGCATGTGTGTTCTTGAGCTTCCATGCCTATATCACCTTAATTCTCCACTCCTATTCCACTAATATTCTGCCTTCAGCCTCTAATGGTGCTTCAGTAATGTTCAATGGAAGCTCAAGGCTGTCCTTGAGGCAATACTGAATTTAAGCATCTCAGATTACCACTACCAGACTGAGCTGTGTGCTTTTGATTCAGTTTGTTTCTCCTTTTTTTTTGCCTCCACCTGCCAGTTTCCAAAGTAAAACTTTAGTCTGCACCCTTTCGCAGACTTTCCTTCTGTTCCCTCCACCCTCCCTTTGCTGTTTTCTGTTCTATTTTTTTTCAGTGTTGATGAAGGGTCCTTGGCCTGAAACATTGATTCACTCTGTTTCCCTCAAAGCTCAAAGTTAAAAGTAAATTTATTATATACAGTATACAACCCTGAGATTCATTTTCTGGTGGGCATACACAATAAATCCATAGTAGAATAATAAAATAGTCAATGAAAGACTGCACCAACTGGGCATTCAGCCAGTGTGCAGAAAACGTGCAAATGCAAAATGAAAGAAATAATAATATTAAATAAATAAGCAATAAATATTGAGAACATGAGATGCCAACGTATACTGCTTGAACTATCAATGACTACCAACATCTTTAGTTTTTGATTTATAATTATTCTGAAACAGAGCATAACATTCTCTGAACTAGGTGAATCTTTTCTGTATCTCACAGCTTAATTGTTGAAGAATAGAGCAGCCAAGAGAATGCCCTCTAGAGGTAACATATTTACATCGGATGAATATGAATGAAAATATAACATATAAATGAAATTTAAAGTTAATGAAACTTCTAAAACCACAAGACCCTATTTAGATCATCTAAGGGCAAACTTCCCAGTTTAAGGGTTCGTAGAGGGAATCCAATTCGATGGTCTTTCAATAGAAATCAGTGGTATGGAAATGAAGTAGGCTGCATGACAGATTGGAACAATCTCCTCTGCGAAGTGACTGTGCTGGCAGTTGGCCATGATCGCAGCGCCGGTGGGAGAGAAGCCCACGGTGGTGACCAACTCCAGAAAGCCACACCACTGCCACTCCTTCCCTTCTCCTTGCTTCTGAGGCAGGCCCCCGGGGCTGACAGTGACTTGCTCTGTTTCTGTGAGCCTCAGGTAACCAACCTATCAGACCAAAGTGAGAACAAGAGACACAGGAAGACAGGGCAGGAGATCGACGACAGGGCAGTGGCTGGACGGTCTGCAATGCCGTCCATCTGCTTCTGGTGTGTGAACTCAAGGTTCTCAATGCTATGCCAAATGCAAATTCTCCACTCGGATCTGTTGGGGCTAGAGATTACACTGAGTCAATGTGGAATTTTGCACAGGCTTTGTATGCTAACAATATTCCTACTCCTTATTACTGTTGACAGATAATACTGCTCTTCCTCCTATTACTGGTTCCTCAATAACTAATACTTATTTTATTATGCATTTAGCATAAGATCTGGACAGACCCGTGAAGGTGAAGCAGGTTGCAAACCTGGACAAGAGATACTAGGAGAAGTGGCTACACACAAGCTGGAAGTGGAGAACCTTGTACAGATTTTTGACGGAACTCAGAGACATTGAATGGAAGAGCTTCTCACACATGATATAATAATCATGAAAAAGGCAGAGAAAAATATCACAGGCTGTGCAAATATTACATCTAACCTTACAGGAGAAAACCCAAGATTGTGCTCAAGTCTGGGAAATTATCAAGGACTTCTTGAGGAAATCCATGTGGTATATGAAAAAATAAGCTGTTTTGTAATTGCTGGAATGTCATGCTACATAATGAATAGAATATGACAATGTAAAGCTATGTTTAACTTCCTCTCTCATTCTAAAGTCTCATTGGGCTGGATTGAGCTTGAGCAGGCCCGGATGTCGTTTACGCTCCCACATAATACCCGCAGCCAAACCAAGCTTGTGTGGCTCAGTGGCGGTCAGTTTGCTGTTGTAGCTGGAAGGAGCGGTCCACGTGCAGTGCCTGGTCTCAGGAGGTAGAACCTCATGACTCCTCAATGTCATGTTGTTGGCCTTTGGGCAGATCACTGCTGACTAAGCACTTTGCTACAAAGGCATCCCATAATCAGAAATATTTCAAACATTTGAAATTAGCTTTAATAATTAAAAATAAGAACTTATGAAGGAGTAATTTTTAAATGTCCAAATTTATTACATTTGATACGTAAAAGTGCAGCAGATAGATTTTCAGCCGTTGAATTTTTATCAGTGGTATATTTACTGTTGCACTGCAAGGATACTGGACACAGCAAGGTCTCCCCAAGGCAATCAGGTAACTGATCAGATAATCTGTCGTTATGATGTTAGTTCAGAGATATCTGTTGGCCACAATACCAGGAGAAACCTATTGAACTAGTGCCATGAGACCTTTGAAGTATGAACAGACCATAAGACCGAAGGACCTTAAGGCACAGGAACAGAATTAGGCAGTTTGGCCCATCAGATCAGCTCCACCATTCTATCACAACTAATTTATTTTTCCCTCTCAACACTATTCTCATGCCTCTTCCTTGAACCTTTCGTCTTTCTTACTAATCAAGAAATTACCAACTCCGCTCTAAGTATGCCCAATGATTTGGCTTCAACTGCCATCTGTGGTAATGAATTTCACAAATTCACCATCCTCTGCCTTAGGAAATTGCTCCTCATCTGATCTCCAAAGGGACAACCTTGTATTCTGAGGCTGTGCCCTCTGTTCCTAGACTCTCCCACTACTGGAAACATCCTCTCCACATCCACTGTACCAAGGATTTTCACTATCTGATAGGTTTCAGTGTGATTCATCTCATAATTTTAAACTACAGTGAGTAAAGACCCAGAACTATGAAATGCTCCTTTTTCATCCCTGGGATCATTCTCATGAGCCTCCTCTGGGTCCTCGCCAATGCCAGCACATCCCTCCTTAGAAGTGGAGCCCAAAACTGCTCACAACACTTTAAGTGTGGTCTGACTGATGCGTTATAAAGCCTCTGCATTACAGCATTGCTTTTATATTCTAGTGCTGGTATTTTGGTTTTGTGTCCCATTGAAATAACACCATCACAATGCCACAATCCTGTGGCGATCTGCTGAAATGGCAGCCTGAGCGTAATATTCAAGCCTTTACAGTCAGTGGCCACTTTATTATGCGTGGGATTGAAACCTGGCGTGGTTTTCAACACGTTGTACTCTCAGATATGCTGTGCTGTTCACCACTGCCGTAACGTGGTTATTTGAGTCACTGTTGTCTTCCTGTCAGCTTGAACCAGTCCGGCCATTCTCCTCAGCCCTCTCATATTAACAAGGCGTTTCCCTCTGCAGAACTGATGCTCACTGGATTTGTGTTTTTTGTCTTTCGCACCATTCTCTGTAAACCCTAGAAATTATTATGCGTGAAAATCTCAGGAGATCAGCAGTTTTTGAGACACTCAAACTACTCCGTCTGGCACCAACAATCTTTCTATGGTCAAAGTCACTTAGATCCCATTTCTTCCCTGTTCTGATGCTTGGTCGGAATGACAACTGAACCTCTTGACCATGTCCGTTTTTTTTTATGCATTGAGTTGTTGCCAGGTGATTGGCTGATCAGATATTTGCATTAACGGACAGGTGTACTGGGGTACCTAATAAAGTCTCCACTGGTAGTAGACGCTTCCGCGAATGCATAAACTACAGTCTCAGACAACAGCACTGTCACTCAGAAGTTCTGCGTTTTGTAATCGTTAACCAACAAGATTAGGGTGAATCATGGAAATAATAGGAGCTCTTTGTCAGCTTTGATTTGGATTTACTATTTTAAGACTGGTTGGAATTTGCCTTTGGAATGCTAATTATTTTGCATAAATTTCTTCTGGATAAGGGATAGACCAGCCAGCTTAGCGCTCACTGCTGAAAAGAGATCTTGCAGTTACAGAAATACTTAGCAAGCCAGTCCTCTTCAGTTGGAGCCACAGCCAGCTTCATCGCACATCTACATGCTGAGTGTTTTCCACTCGCTGCTCAACTCATCTGGGTACAAGTGTTACTTGAAGTGAGCCAGAGGTTTGCAAGCACTCAATGCACAGAAGCCCCAGCAGCACCACAGACAAACTTTACTAAAATCCAGTAAGTCAGGTTGCCTCTGTCGCTCAGATCAAAAACAAGGAGGTTGGTCACGGGGGACAGGAATCCTAACGCTTTGTGCAGCCTGGCTCTTAAATCAATCAGAAAAATGGACAGGCTCACACTTTGATATTCACACGGATGTACAAGCTGCCTTCTGCTCCCAAGCATCTGCAAAGGATTGTGGAATAAACAGATCCATATGCTCTGCATGCCTCAAATTGACACCAGCCATATGTCCGCTTGTCAGCCGCTGTTTCCATTATCAGGTATGGGTACGGGGCATGAGGAGAGAAATGGCAATCACTTTCTACACTTACATCAACAGAAAACTCGCCCATTTTCCTGGAAATCATAAACAGGTGCAACTCTGAACTGTGGTACTGCTGGGACACGGCGCACTCGAGGTATGGCAAGTCATCAGTCGGATTGTGAGCCGCCAAAACAAGCGACTCTGTCATCACTGTCGAAGCCTGAGATGAAACTGTTCACTTGAAATCATTCTTATGTTTGTTATTCTTCCCGGATACTGCACCACAGGTTAAATTCTTGAGAATCAAATGTCGAAACGTGGACCCAATAAGCAAAGAGCAGGCACGTCTTGAGCAGCTCCCGATGCTAAACAGCTACGACAAGCTCATCAGAAGCAAACCTACAAATGATTATCAGTAAATCTGCCAGTATATATAGAAATTAATGGATACCTGACAGTGATTAAACGGCATTAATCTAGCAGAAGCATTTGGGTCATCTCATAAACCAAAAGGGCAAAGCACAAGTGTTTTATGAACATCATTTGAACCCCATGAGATTAAATTACTGCCTTCAAAACATCACGCCTCGGTAATATTATTTTGTTACAAGTCACATGTGGCTGAGTTTTATGGAAATAGTTTCATGCAGTTTTGTTTCTGTTCTTGTCACTAGAAACAGCTGTCTGTTTGTGTCATTACACAACTAATTGTAAAATCCGATAAAAATCCATCACTCCGGGCATATCTGTTCCGAATGACAAGCAAGTAGACTAAATAGTTCGAGTAAACCAGCACATGTGTCAAAGTTTTAACTTAATCAGAATGCAACATGTTGAAGAGCAACAAACCCAACCACTGTTAATTATTATTGATCATCTAAACCGGCCTGCAATCCCAGTCTTATTAGAATCAGAATCAGATTTGTTACTACAGACATATGTCATGAAATGTGTATTCCAGGCAGAGGGGAAGAAGCAGTTCCTGACCCTGGTCAGACCCCACTTGGAGTACTGTGCTCAGTTCTGGTCACCTCACTACAGGAAGGATGTGGAAACTATAGAAAGGGTGCAGAGGAGATTTACAAGGATGTTGCCTGGATTGGGGAGCATGCCTTACTAGAATAGGTTGAGTGAACTTAGCCTTTTCTCCTTGGGGCGACGGAGGATGAAAGGTGATCTGACAGAGGTGTATAAGACGATGAGAGGCATTGATCGTGTGGATAGTCAGAGGCTTTTTCCCAGGGCTGAAATGGCTAACATGAGAGGGCACAGTTTTAAAGTGCTTGGAAGTAGGTACAGAGGAAATATGAGGGGTAAGTTTTTTTACACAGAGAGTGGTGAGTGTGTGGAATGGGCTGCCAGTGACAGTGGTGGAGGTGGATATGATAGGGTCTTTTAATAGACTCCTGGATAGGTACATGGAGCTTAGAAAAATAGAGGTCTATGGGCAACCCGAGGTAATATCTAAAGTAAGTACATGTTCGGCAGAGCACTGTGGGCCAAAGGGCCTGTATTGTGCTGTAGGTTTTCTATGTTTCTAAATGTTGAGTGTTTAGGTTCCCGTATCTCCTCCTCCCTGATGATCATAATGCGAAGAGAACTTGTCCTGGGTGGTGATGACAACAATCTGGCAGGTAGGTGATAGGTGAAACCAGATGAGGGGGAAGGTGAGTGGGTGGGTGGGGGTGAGGGATGAGATAAGAAGCTGGAAGGTGAGCCTGGCGGGAGAAGCCATCAATAGAATGCAGATACCTGTGATCTTCAATGGGGCTGAACAGGGAGGACTGGAAACGGAGCTGGAAAACATATGGCACACGAAGGAAGTGGAGGCAACTTCCCTGGCTATGGTAGTGACTCTGGGTGAACACATTCAAGATTGTTTAATGTCGTTTTCGGTACACAAGTGTAAAGGTGAATGAAATAATTGTTACTCTGGTATCCGATGAAGCACAAAAAAACACATTAAGATAAAGTACACAATAACAATAAAACACAATAAAAATGAATGGATAAGATGGCTTATATACATAGATTGTATATCCATAAAGTGATGCTAGGCACAGGTCTGTCTGTACACAAGGTGACTCCAACAAGAAGTGATAAAGTAGTGATGGAGGTGGGTTAGTGGCTGGTGGTGTTGATCAACTTTACTGCTTTGGGCAAGTAACTGTATTTGAGTCTAGTGGTCCTGGCGTGGATGTTACATATCCTCCTAACTGACTTGAGTGGGACAAACACTCCATGAGCATTGTGAGTGAGATCCTTCATAATCTCTCATGCCCCTTTTTGGCACTCTTCTATATATATGTCCTTGATGGCGGGTAGACTGGTGCCCGTGAGGTATTAGGCAGTTTTGACTACCCATTGTAGGGCCACACCATGCAGTGATGCAGCTTGTTAGGATGCTCTCTACTGTGCATCTGTAGAATAACCTGAGTATAGATGTACAAAGTCCAACTCTCTTCAACCTTCTCAGAAAGTAGAGGCATTGGTGAGCTTTCTTGATTGTGTATGATGTGTTCTGGGACCATGAGAGGTTGTGCAAGATGCAGTGATCTTATTCGAAATTGTAACACTGGGCCCACTCTAAACTATAATGAGGCCAACCTTCCAAGTACAAACTCCAACAAAAGACCAGAACTCCAAATAAAACCTCCAATTCCAGCAATCCCAGCAATCCCATCTAATTTATAATTGCAGAGACTAAACTGCAAGGACCAACAATCCAAGTCTAAATTGTGAGTATCAAAGCAACAGCAGATGCTGAGAATGTGATCTGAAAACAGAAAACGCTGGAAACATTCAGCGGATCAGGTAGCACCTGTGGAAAGAGAAATGGTTAACCTTTCAGGTCTGAGAACATTTGTCAGAACTGGGAAAGAGAGGAAAAGAATTAGATTTACAACAGCACAGAAGGTAGGGGATGAATGGGCTGAACAATGGGACTCCCTCCGATGAAGTGAGACCTAATGAGTTAATGTCATAGACATTTGATCTTTATGTGTGTGTGTGTGTGTGTGTGTGTGTGTGTGTGTGCGCGCAGTGACTCTAATAGAATGCCAAGGTATACAGACTAAGAAAAACTATAACTGCAGTGAGCTACAGTATAATCCCAGACTAAACTGTAACTGCAGAGACCAAAAATCCCACAGACTACATTTTAACTAGAGATACTAACTTTCCCAGGGCTAATACATAACTACAGGGATCAATAAAGCAAACACAAAAAAAAACATCCACAATCCAACGTCCAGAGTCTAAAGTGCAATTTCTGAAACTAACAATCCCAGTCTTAAATGTAGCTAGAAACTAATAATATGAGCTTTTTCCTGTAATGACAATTAAAATCCATATACTGATTACAACTACTAAAGGTAAAGAGATATAGAGTCATTGAGTAATACAGTATGAATACATGCCCTTCAGCCCAACATGTCTGTACTGACCACACTGCCTACCCAGCTGGTCACAATTTCCTCTGTTCGGCCCATAAGCTCTGCTTTTCTCCTCTATCGACCATCAGTTCCAGGCAAAACTATAATTAAACACTATCACGGCCAAAATCTAAGCTATGAACAGGAAATGGCCCACTAAATTAACCATTATTCTGCAATTCTATTCTAAACTCTGTCATCATTTGCTGTCTAACTCCCTTAAGGTGAAACTGTAATATAAATAATGAGGGGGGGGGGTCTCGTTGAAATTTATCAAATATTGATAGGCCTACATAAAGTGGACATGAAGATGATGCTTCCTATAGTGAGGGACACCAAGACCAGAGGGCACAGCCTCAGAATAGAAGGATATCTCTTTACATCAGAGATTAGGAGGAATTTCTTTAGCCAGAGGGTGGTGAATCTGTGAAATTCATTGCCACAGATGGCTGTGGAAGCCAAGTCATGGGGTATATTTAAAGCCGAGGTTGATAGTTTCATGATTGTAAGGATGTCAAAGGTTATGGGAGTAGGATGGAGAACAGGGTTGAGAGGGATAATAAGCTCGCCATAATGTAATAGTGGAGTAGACCTGATGGGCCAATGGTCTAATTCTGCTCCAATCTCTTAGGGTCTTATGGTCTATTTCTACAAAACTTGTAAAACATAGATACGTCAGAAGAGTAAATATACAGCTATGTTATCAAAGCTGTTCCTTACATAAAAAATCTAACCATCACCAGTAATTACTGCACCAAGCATTTCGAGCTACCTTTGTTTCATGAATCATTCTTCTCATGAATGTTATGTTGTTTTAAGAGTTCTGCTAACACTTAATCCATTCTCTCTCTCTCTCCTTCCATTAGATTCAGCACTTTAGACCTGGTACAGTTCTTTTAACTGTAGTCATTGCTGGAATTGGCATCTCTGATCTATAGCACCTAACTGTGAACTTACCTGAAAAAGGACAGCTTATTATGTGCATGTGTGGGCACGTGGCCAAGTGGTTAAGGCATTGGACTAGCGACCTGAAGGTCGTGAGTTCAAGCCCCAGTTTACTCACACATTGATCTGCAACAACACTGGTGCCAAGCTGTATGGGTCCTAATGCCCTTCCCTTGGACAATATCAGTGTCGTGGAGAGGGGAGACTTGCAGCATGGTCAACTGCTGGTCTTCCATACAACCTTGCACAGGCCTGCGCCCTGGAGAGTGAAGACTTTCCAGGCGCAGATCCATGGTCTCGCAAGACTAACGGATGCCTTTAATTATGTGCATCCATGTTTCTGCTAGTAGCCATAGAGCCCAAGACTGCAACAGTCTTTTGCATTATTTACTTACACTATTTCCTTTTGTAGCTTATAGTTTTTTTATGTTTTGCATTGTATCACAGCCACAAAATGACAAGTTTTATGACGTATTTTTATCAATGATAATAAACCTGACTCTTATTCTGATTTTAAACGCAAACAACAGTAATTCTGCAGATGCTGGAAATTCAAGCAACACACATCAAAGTTGCTGGTGAATGCAGCAGGCCAGGCAGCATCTCTAGGAAGAGGTGCAGTCGACGTTTCAGGCTGAGACCCTTCGTCAGGACTAACTGAAGGAAGAGTGAGTAAGGGATTTGAAAGTTGGAGGGGGAAGGGGAGATCCAAAATGATAGGAGAAGACAGGAGGGGGAGGGATGGAGCCAAGAGCTGGACAGGTGATAGGCAAAAGGGGATATGAGAGGATCATGGGACAGGAGGTCCAGGAAGAAAGACAAGTGGGGGGGGACCCAGAGGATGGGCAAGAGGTATATTCAGAGGGACAGAGGGAGAAAAAGGAGAGTGAGAGAAAGAGAGAAAGAATGTGTGCATAAAAATAAGTAACAGATGGGGTACCAGGGGGAGGTGGGGCCTTAGCGGAAGTTAGAGAAGTCGATGTTCATGCCATCAGGTTGGAGGCTACCCAGACGGAATATAAGGTGTTGCTCCTCCAACCTGAGTGTGGCTTCATCTTTACAGTAGAGGAGGCCGTGGATAGACATGTCAGAATGGGAATGGGATGTGGAATTAAAATGTGTGGCCACTGGGAGATCCTGCTTTCTCTGGCGGACAGAGCGTAGATGTTCAGCAAGGCGGTCTCCCAGTCTGCGTCGGGTCTCGCCAATATATAAAAGGCCACATTGGGAGCACCGGACGCAGTATATCACCCCAGTCGACTCACAGGTGAAGTGTTGCCTCACCTGGAAGGACTGTTTGGGGCCCTGAATGGTGGTAAGGGAGGAAGTGTAAGGGCATGTGTAGCACTTGTTCCGCTTACACGGATAAGTGCCGGGAGGGAGATCAGTGGGGAGGGATGGGGGGGACGAATGGACAAGCGAGTTGCGTAGGGAGCGATCCCTGTGGAATGCAGAGAGATGGGGGGAGGGAAAGATGTGCTTAGTGGTGGGATCCCGTTGGAGGTGGCGGAAGTTACGGAGAATAATATGTGGGACCCGGAGGCTGGTGGGGTGGTAGGTGAGGACTAGGGGAACCCTATTCCTAGTGGGGTGGCGGGAGGATGGAGTGAGAGCAGATGTACGTGAAATGGGGGAGATGCGTTTAAGAGCAGAGTTGCTAGTGGAGGAAGGGAAGCCCCTTTCTTTAAAAAAGAAAGACATCTCCCTCGTCCTAGAATGAAAAGCCTCATCCTGAGAGCAGATGCGGCGGAGACGGAGGAATTGCGAGAAGGGGATGGCATTTTTGCAAGAGACAGAGTGAGAAGAGGAATAGTGCAGATAGCTGTGAGAGTCAGTAGGCTTATAGTAGACATTAGTGGATAAGCTGTCTCCAGAGACAGAGACAGAAAGATCTAGAAAGGGGAGGGAGGTGTCGGAAATGGTCCAGGTAAACCTGAGGGCAGGGTGAAAGTTGGAGGCAAAGTTAATAAAGTCAACGAGTTCTGCATGCGTGCAGGAAGCAGCACCGATGCAGTTGTCGATGTAGCGAAGGAAAAGTGGGGGACAGATACCAGAATACACTGCTACCAACCTTATATTTCCCACATCCTGCACTTCCCGTTTCTACCTCCTACCCAAGATCCACAAACCTGCCTGTCCTGGCCGACCTATTGTCTCAGCTTGCTCCTGCCCCACCGAACTCGTTTCTGCATACCTCGACACGGTTTTATCACCCCTTGTTCAATCCCTTCCAACCTATGTTCGTGACACTTCTCACGCTCTTAAACTTTTCGATGATTTTAAGTTCCCTGGCCCCCACCGCTTTATTTTCACCGTGGATGTCCAGTCCTTATATACTTCCATTCCCCCATCAGGATGGTCTCAAAGCTCTACGCTTCTTTTTTGGATTCCAGACCTAATCAGTTCCCCTCTACCACCACTCTGCTCCATCTAGCGGAATTAGTCCTTACTCTTAATAATTTCTCCTTTGGCTCCTCCCACTTCCTCCAAACTAAAGGTGTAGCTATGGGTACCCGTATGGGTCCTAGCTATGCCTGCCTTTTTGTTGGGTTTGTGGAACAATCTGTGTTCCGTGCCTATTCTGGTATCTGTCCCCCACTTTTCCTTCGCTACATCGACGACTTCATTGGCGCTGCTCCCTGCACGCATGCAGAACTCGTTGACTTTATTAACTTTGCCTCCAACTTTCACCCTGCCCTCAAGTTTACCTGGTCCATTTCCGACACCTCCCTCCCCTTTCTAGATCTTTCTGTATCTGTCTCTGGAGACAGCTTATCCACTGATGTCTACTATAAGCCTACTGACTCTCACAGCTATCTGGACTATTCCTCTTCTCACCCGGTCTCTTGCAAAAACGCCTCTGTCCCTCTGAATATACCTCTTGCCCATCCTCTGGGTCCCCCCCCCTTGTCTTTCTTCCCGGACCTCCTGTCCCATGATCTTCTCGTATCCCCTTTTGCCTATCACCTGTACAGCTCTTGGCTCTATCCCTCCCCTCCTGTCTTCTCCTATCATTTTGGATCTCCCCCTCCCCCTCCAACTTTCAAATCCCTTACTCACTCTTCCTTCAGTTAGTCCTGACGAAGGGTCTCGGCCTGAAACGTCGACTGCACCTCTTCCTACAGATGCTGCCTGGCCTTCTCTTATTCTGATTCTATGTATAGTGACCAAAGAGTGTGCAGAGTGTTGGACTATCAAGATGATGTGAGTTTGAATCATTGACTGGCAAAGAAATTTACATTAAAAAAAAATGAAATTGTGCAATAATATCTGATCATGAACCATGACTATGAAATACTGGTTTGGCATTCAATTATTTGTCTGATTAATGTCTATCAGGGAAGGAAGTCTGCTCTTCCTAATGAACCTTGCCTATATGCAGCTCCAAACCCACAGCAATTTATTTGACTCTTAAAATTCCTTCTTAAAGCGCTCAGCAAACCACTTAACACAAGGCCAGTGGGAATGAGTAATAGAAGTCTTTGCCTAGCCGCTAATGCTCACAGTTTGGAGTCAGAAAATTAATGGTCCAGATTTTGCTGTGGCTAGATATCTAACAGCATCATAGCTGTGCATTTACATTTTCACATTTTTTTACGGTAACTTGCTGGAACAGAAATTTGAGAAGGTGGATTTCCTGGTTTATAGGAAATTTGAGACCTGAGGAAACAACATGGTGTCTCATTAACCATCAAGCTGAAGTTTTCAAAATTAACCACCTTGGATTGAAAAGGAACTTCAAAATGGTATGGGTGAGTTTAATGTCAAATTTGGTGTAGGAAGACAATAAAAATAATGGATGATAGACTTTCAATTAAGATGGCAAAGAGAGAGAGAAGAGAGAAAGGGAGAGAGAAAGAAGGAGGGAAGTGGAAGAGAAGGAAGGACAAGAAAAGAGGGAGGAGAGAAAGAGAGAAAGAGAAGGAAGGAGGGAGGTGGAAGATAGAAGGAAGGACAGGAAAAAAGGGAGGAGAGAAAGAGAGAGGGAGAGAGAAGGAAGAAAGAGGGACGCCCAAAGGAAGGAGGAAAGAGAGAAAGACAGAGGAAGAGGGAGAGAGAAGGAATAGGGGAAGAGAATGACAGAGGGGAGAGAAAAAGAGGAAGGGGAGAGTGGAAGGTGGGGACAGAGAGGAGGAAGGGGGAGGTGAGAGACAATGAAGCAAAAGAAAATCATTTAAAATAAAACTAACTGTTAAGGAACATCTGCTGCACAATTTATAACCTTAAGAGTGAGACGTTGCCCTTGAAACAGTAAAATATTAGTATCAATGGGCCAATAGGTCAATGGGCATTGCCTAATAAAAATGCCATTCGGTTAAATAAGTGCTTGCACTAGAAATGACAAGACTTTCATTTGGGACAGATTTAATTTGAATCTACTATGAAGACTACAGGAATATCTTGCTCTCTCAAGGCTGAGGCTGTGAATGCCAAGCTATTTCAATGCCACTCAGAGTGGAGCAGCAGGAACATTTGGCTGTTCATCTAACTTGAGCATTTCATGTTTAGTTGCAGTATAATTTGCAAAGTATGTAACTCAGTTATTGACTGCAATTCAGATTATTTTCTAAATTCTGGAAATCCAAAAGCAGTGTACATCAGAAAACATAATTTAGACTAATAATTAAAATATTATGGACAGAGACAGACAATATCCAAAGAAAAGCTAATGGAATGAAGATTTTTTAGCTGAAGTATTTGAGCACAGTGAAATACTGTGCTTGCTCTGTTGTTGCCAAAAGCATAGCGACACTTGCAGGCTGCCCAGCACAATCCTCGCTGATTTGATAGTCATAGTCATAGTCATACTTTATTGATCCTGGGGGAAATTGATTTGACATAAACAATCCATTTTTATGTATGTTTCGATACGTATGTGACAAATAAGGCTAATCCTTAAAATCTTTAGAGGTTGTGCAAAATAGAAAAAAAACAATTCTGCTTTGACCACTCCTGGAAAACAATGAGCAGTTCTAAGCATTACAATTAAGGAGGGATGTTTAGTCCTTGGAGTGGGTGAGTATGGATTCACCAAGATGACACCTAAACCGCAAGGAAAATATTTAAACTAGAATCTTACCATTTTGAAAGTTATGGGGAGATTTGATCAAAGTTTTGTAGACTTCAAGGGACAATAATGATGTGAATAGAGAAAAAGAAATCTTGCTGCCAGGAAACTTGGGGATTCGGAGCAGAAATCAATCCTACAGGAGTAAAATTAAGGAAGAGTACTAAAAGTAAAACTTATATAAAATTATTCGGCAAACTGATGCTAGGTCATATTTTAATCATGTATTATAGGTTGATAGTTTTTTGAAAAATGTATCATGGAATATGGGACAATGTCAGGTCTATGGAACAGAGTCACAAATTAGACATGACCTCACTGAATGACCATAAGCACAGTGGTTCGAGTCTCAGTCTCTACTAATTCTTATTTTCGTATAAAAGGTCTTTCCATTTGTTTTCCCAGGAGTACTATGGATCTCTCAGGCGGTAAAGAAGCAGAACTAGTATGAACAATTCCACTTTGTCACTCCCTCCAGGATGAGTGTGTTTATGTCCATAGTCTTTAAACTGCCAGTAAAATGTTTTTCACTTGGCTGCTGTGCATGTCTGCTTGGAATGAAGACCAAAATCTGTTATAGTCATGGAATTTTCACACTCTCTGATCTGGCACTCAATGTAGCTATGAGATTTATTTGTGTGGCTTTTAACATTGCAAGAAAATTCTTCACACCACTTCACGGTTCCATATAGACAGGGAAAGACGGGGTTTATATGATGCTGCAAAGGTGGCAGTCAATAAACCAAGCCACTGCTAAAATTATGTGATTCCTTGATGAAATAGTTAACCATCCAGTTGCTCTAAGAATCCTGGTAAGATTGCAAATAAAAAAGCATTCACAATCCTTAACAAATAATCTTTAATATAGTGTTCTTTAATTGAGTTTCTGTTTTCTCCTTCCAGGCTTTCTCCTCCACTACTGGTAACAGTGTAGGGTTAATAAGCATTGATAATTTCTGGCTTCTAGTTCATAGGATCAAAGAAATGTACAGCACAATAACAGTCCCTGACAGCCCACCTCGTCCATGCTAACCAGGATGCCTCACTACTTTCTATTCTGCTCTCCTGTACTGCTCTACTCTTTTCCTTTCAAAGTACCTGCTCAAATTCCTTTTGAATGTTCTAACTGTACGACGTCCTCTGGCAGCTCATTCCAAATATCCGCCTGCCGACCCTTGTGAAAAACCTACCCCACAGATCACTAAATGTGTCCCCTCTCATCATTTATCTATGCTGTATGGTTTTTAGGTTGTTGGAAAAGGTCCTGTCTATCCTAGCTATACTCTTATTATTATTATAAACCTCTACAAGGTCATCTTCAGCCTCCCACATTACAGTGAAAGTAAACTCAGCCTATCCAATCTCTTTTACCTACAGTCCTCTATGCCAAGCAACATCCTGCTGAATCTACTCTGCATTCTCTCTGTTGCCCCTATGTCCTTCCGAATGAGTGGCAGCCTGAACTACACACGATACAGTAAGTGTAGTCTAGCCAATATTTTGTACAGCTGAAATATGACGTCCCAACTGTTATACTAAACCCTTGGCCTACAATGACACATCTACAAAACCCCCTTTTTATCACTCAGTCCACCTGGGTTGCCACTTTCATGGAGTTATAGACTTGTACCCCTAGATCTCTCTGTACACCCAATGCTTCTAAAGTCCCTGACATTTACTTCATATGTCCAAACAGAATTTCACCTCAGCAAGCACTTTACCTTACACTTGTGTGGATGAATTTCTATCTGCTGCAATACTGCCCAATTTTCTAGCTGATATAAATATCTTGTCTTTCTATAAGCTTTTACTTCACGATCCACAACTCCACCAATTGTTGTGTCATCTGCAGACCTACTGCACTTCTTCTCCAGTGTTGCCAGACTACTTGTCCAGGTTCACTTTGTGCTCTGATCTGGGAAAGGATGTGCTTGTGCTTTGTCTTAGTAGTGATCCCTGGATTGAGCCATGGTTCCCATGCACAGCTGACAAAGCTCTCTCTTCTTACTGGGAATAGGCCTGCTGGATTAAACTGTAACTTGAAGGGATATATTGAGAAATGTGGCAATTTGTGCATATAATTTCATATTATCAATACTAAATGATCCCCACAGTAATGGAATGAAAACACTTTTGGTTCATGTAATGTTTAAAACTCTAGCTGGGTAATTCAGTGTCCTGACTAACACACTGGGGATGTAAATCCAAACTTGCAATTAATTCTTGGGTCTAAATTTAAATAAAGTGAAATTAAAATTTATAAATTGCCTAATTAACCCTCTGTGTTATTATACAAATCTCATTGTCCTTTGGGGAGGAAATTTCCTCACTATAGTCACTCTGGTCCGTATGTGACTCCAGACCCAAGGTGATAGACTGTCTCCAAAATGCCCCTGAAACAATACAGCAGCCATCCACTTGCGAGTTGTTTCAGAGTGGACAGTGAAAGATAGCATGAGAGCATAACAAATTGGAGCAGAAATAGGTTCTTTGGCCCCTCAAACCTGCTCCATTAGCAAACAAGATCATGAATTTCTATCTCAAAAACTATTTTCCTGATCTTTTCCCCAATTCTAAGTTTAAGGTTCAAAGTAATTTTATTATCAAAGTCCATATATGTTGTCATATACAACCCTGAGACTCATTTTCTTGCGACATACTCAATAAATCCAATAACCATAATAGAATTAATGAAAGACCACATCAACAGGGCAGACGTCCAGTGTGCAAAAGACAACAAACTGCAAATACAAAAAGAAAGACAAATAATAATAGGTAAGCAATGAATATTGAGAACATGAGACGAAGGGCCCTTGAAAGTGAGTGCATAGGTTGTGGGAACAGTTCAGTGTTGGGGAAAGTAAAGTTGAGTGAAGTTATTCCCTCCGGTTCAGGAGCCTGATGGTTGAGGGGTAATACCTATGCTTGAACCTGACGGTGCGAATTCTGAGGCTACTAAACCTTCTTCCTGATGGCAGCAGTGAGAAGACAGCATGGCCTGGGTGGTGGGGGGTCCCTAATAATGGATACCGCTTTCCTGCGACAATGCTCAATGGTGGGGAGGGTTTTACTCGAGATGGACTGGGCTATAACCACCACTTTTTGTAGGAATTTCCATTTAAAGGCATTGGTGTTTCCATACCAGGCTGTGAAGCAGCCAGTCAATATACTCTCCACCATACAACTATAGAAGTCTGTTAAAGTTTTCGATATCATGCCAAAACTTCACAAAATCCTGAGGAAGTAAAGGTGCTGCCATGCTTTTGTCATAATTGAACTTGTGTGCTGGGCACAGAACAGGTCCTCGGAAATTCTATTAATATCCAGAAAAAAATCAATCAATCATTGTTCTGAATTAGCTTAGTGGCATCTGGGGGTACATAATTCCAAAGGTTCACTGCCCCCTGAGAGGAGAATTATATAGCCCTTCCTTTATCTAGAGACTGTAGCCCTCACTTTTAGATTCCTTTGCCAGGACAAACATTCTCGTCATACCTTCCTTTCCAAGCTTTCTCAGAATTTTTGATATTTTAATGAGGTCACCTCTCAGTTATCTAAACTCTACAAAACTGAGGCCCAGAGACTGCTCAATCTCTCCTTATATGAAGTGCCCAACACCCCTGGTTCCAGTCTGATGAATCTTTGTTGCATTCCTCCTCTGTCAAGTAATTCACTCTTCGAGTAAAGAAAACATATCTGTACACAATAAATTATGCATGATCTCATTAAGTTTCTAGGTATTTGAATTAAGATACAAATCCTTTTGCAATAAAGGCCAATAAACATTTGCCTTCCTAATTGCCTGTCGTACCCACAACTTAGGATTCAGGGACTCGAATACAATGGTACTTGGGTACCTTGGAACATCAAAATTTCCCATTCTTCCATTCTCCCACCTCTTAAAGTATTCTATACTGATGTGGTTAACTTCATCCTTCTGCACAGTACTCCATATGCCATGTTTTTGCTCACTCCCTGAGCTTGATTAACTTATGGCAACTTTGCATCCACATCACCACTCACATTCCTACTTAGTTCTGTGTCACCAAAAATCTTGGGAATGTTGCATTGCCATCCTGGGCAAACACCGGCAAAAGTCAAAGTCAAAGTAAATTTATGATCAAAGTACCTATATGTCACCATATACTACCTCAAGATTCATTTTCTTGCAGGCAAATAAAGAAGTACAAAAGAATTTATGAAGAAACTATACATAAACAAAGATTGACGAACAATTAACATGCAAAAGAAGCTATTGGTGTTGGCAATGAAGTTGAGAAAGTAAGAGTAATTACTGTGAATTACAAACAATTATAGTATTGATGCGGTAGTGCTTGTCCTTCAGAATGTCTCAAAGCATTTCTACAGGCAAGATAAGTTGGAAAAGAGTAACCAATTAGAGTTACAGAATCATTACTGCACAGGAAGCCATTCGGACCATGTTTCCAGGCAGGTTCTTTGCAGAATCTCACCATCCACCCACCCACCCCCCAACCCAACTCTGTATCTTTCTCCAGTCATGAATACAAGAAATTCTGCAAATGATGGTCAGACAGCATCTATGAAAATGAATAAACAATTGATGTCGCAGGCAGAGACGCTTCTTCAAGACCGGAAAGGAAGGGGGAAGATGCCAGAATGAAAGGATGGGGGAAACATAGAAACATAGAGAAACATAGAAAACCTATAGCACAATACAGGCCCTTGGGCCACAAGGTTGTGCCGAACATGTCCCTACCTTAGAAATTACTAGGCTTACCCATAGCCCTCTATGTTTCTAAGCTCCATGTACCTATCCAAAAGTCTCTTAAAAGACCCTATCGTATCTGCCTCCACCACCATTGCCGGGAGCTCATTCCACGCACTCACCACCCTCTGAGTGAAAAACTTACCCCTGACATCTCCTCTGTACCTACTCCCCAGCACCTTAAACCTGTGTCCTCTTGTGGCAACCATTTCAGCCCTGGGAAAAAGCCCCTGACTATCCACACGATCAATGCCTCTCATCATCTTATACACCTCTATCAGGTCACCTCTCATCCTCCGTCGCTCCAAGGAGAGAAGGCCGAGTTCACTCAATCTATGCTCCCCAATCCAGGCAACATCCTTGTAAATCTCCTCTGCACCCTTTCTATGGCTTCCACATCCTTCCTGTAGTGAGGTGACCAGATCTGAGCTCAGTACTCCAAGTGGGGTCTGACCAGGGTCCTGAAGGGGAAGGAGGCTAGCTAAAAGTTGACAGGTGAAACCAGGTGGGTGGTAAAGGTAAAGGATTGGAGGGGAAGGAATCTGAAAGGAGAGGAAGGTGGACTGTAGGAGAAAGGGAAGGTGAAGGAGACCCAGGGGTTCCTATTTGATACCCTTTCAAAACCCCTGATTGGTTCCACTGTATTACTTGTAAAAGATGTTGTTCCAGATAGTAAACTTGCTCTTTATAAATAATTTTTCCCCGGATCCCCTTTCTTTCTTCCTCAAGTGTATGGTGGTTAAATTTCCAATGTTAAGTTCAATTTTTTTGAAGTCCATTTATGATTCCAGGTGTTGTCTAATGGATACATCAAAGGCAGCTTTCCACCATCCAACTTTGCTGGCTTCCAATTTCAAACATGTGTATAAGCAATTACTCCCTAACCCTATATTGCCGCACATGTTGGTAAACCGAGTTGTGTGTTGCCCTTGTACACTATCATCAATATTCTGCTGGAATAGCCAAACAAAGCAAAGGAGCTCGGTGTCACATCACGGCAAATGGAGTAACAACCACTCGTTACTGTTACAGGCACAGAAAATAAATAAAAAACCACAACGGTGACAGCCAAAGGCAGGGAGTGGATGGCCGAAAGGATGTCTCTCCAGCTTATCGATCAGAAAGAAGCACAAGTGCTTAATGACCTCCCTGGACAGTCTCAGCCGATGTGTCTCCACTCCACAACACAAATGCAGCCTGTTCCAGCTTTCAAAAATATCATGGCTAGTTTGATTAGGGACAGAAAGAACATTTTTTTAAACATACAAACTGGGTGCCAGTCACAATTTTGAATGTTCTATTAATCCTATACTTAGGATCCTATCTTTGTAACTGTTGTAGCACTCCATGTATTGTAGCCATGCTAGCTCACCATGCAAGATGCATAATAATTCGGAGACAATTTTCTACCACATTCTTGATGGGTTACATTCTCATTTTCCCTATTCTGGCTTGTTCTGTGTTGTAATATTCTATGAGGTGGAAATAGGGTATCATTACTCCAGTTATCCATGCCAAAACAGAAGAGGAAATGGCCACAGTCTTAGGGACCATCGCATATAAAAGATATACAACACAATGGTATAAAAAGCAATATCAAGATTAAGCAATATTCTGATATTGGTATTGGAATCACACTCCCCAGTTTTACTTTTCTTAAAACATATGATGACATGAGTGTGCTTACAAGGCCTAGATGACAATAGACATCGTAGTCCCTAACCCCACTCCTGTAGACCAACCACTTATTAACCTGTGGGTGAAAGGCCTTTTTAAAAAGAGGAGAAAACTGGGGAGAAATAACAATTTTAAAAGATATCATGCATTTTTTAAAAAGTTATAAAAAGAGTGCTACCAACAACTTACTTGCTTATTTCACAAATAAAATATTTCTATCTCCAAACAATGCCTCCAACACATGGAAAAAATTGATTCATTTTGACAAGTCCAGAATTAAATCTGAAATGTCAATGTGGTGAATTTTCTCAACAAACTATTGGCAATGAGGGTCATTTCACATATAATACTTTGTATATATATATATATATATATATATACACTTACAATATGAAGTGAATTAATAGGTATCAAAGCAGACCTGCAGAAAACATTTTAGTTTAATATACATTTGCAACTAGTTCCATTTTCTGTGACACACTAGTCCGGTAACTGAAGAAAAAGTGCTAAGTCACTTTTCCAACTAGCCTATCTTATATGGTTCTAAAGATAAAGAAGTAAGTGGCATTTGTTGGAAATGTAAGACCACCGTGTTCTAAAGGTCAGGGGCCTTGCCTTATGTGGCTTCTTAGGCTCTGGGGAATAAACTAGAAATTAAAATTATAAATATTCTCCAAGAACAACTCTGACCTGAAAGGACTTGCCCTCAATTACCAAGCAGTAAATAAAATTAAGTCAACTAGACAGAAAATACCACCTATCCCAGGGCAGCCTGGTTTGCTCAGTAGCAGAAGATTAGACAAGTTAACAAGCCACTTAGCAGAAACAAATACTGAGAATTCAAAAGGTTACACAGGTACCATAGCCTCAAGGTATAGTTTAAACAGAGTATATTACAGTCACTTAGATTAGGGGTTGTTAGTCTCAGCAGAAATTTATTACAATGCATGGTTCATGAATCCTTATTAAAAATGGTGGTGATAGCGATGGGAATTGAATACTCTCTGCAAATATAATTAATTGGAGAGGTTAAACAATAAATCTTGTGGGCAGAATTTGAGATTGATCTAGCTATTTTAATGACATAGAAATTATATTTGACTAAATATTCTCTAAAAGCTCTCAGTTACTGAAACATGATTTTAAATTCTTGCAGTCCACAAAGATTCATCCATTGCAAATCATTTCACTGTGCCTCCTTTGGCAACTATAATATTGAACTGAAGCCTATTTTCAATAAGGCTGTTGCTCATTCATCGTGAATATCACGCTGCTTGGCAATAAGTCCAACCCACGGTACTTGGAAACCCACTCGGCCAGGGGAGAGCAAACAAACTCCTTACAGACAGCGCCAGTCTTCAAAGAGTAGAGCCTCAAGCAGGCAGCGTCCACCATTGATGGCCCTCACCATCCAGGACATACCCTCTTCTCATGACTACCACCAGGGAGGAGGTACAGGACCATGAGGGTGCACACTTAACATTTTAGGAATAGCTTCTTCCCCCACCATCAGATTTCTGAACGGACCATGAACTCATAAACACTTCTTCACTAGTTTGCTCTGTTTTGGCACTGTTTATTTACTTATTATAGATTTCTTATTGTAACCTTCAGTGGTTTTGTATGTATTGCACTGAACTGCTGCCACAAAACAACAGATCTCATGGCATATGCCATTGATAATAAACCTGTTTCTAATTCACAAGTGTAGCAAAACCATAAGACCATTTTTTCCTGATTGTGATATAGCTAGCTCTCCAGAATGTAAAGATTAAAGGATTAATCCTGGTCATTTTTCCACAGCAACATCCAAAATCATCCTATTTCACTTTTATATTAGTACTTTGGTCCAGGGCTTAAAGCCAGTAACATAACAACAGTGAGTGCAGCACTGAAACATTTCTTGCAACACAGATAACAATGTCACCACAGTTCCTATTTGTAAATGCAATAGCAAAGATGCCCCCTGTGATTTTCCATGAAGTAAATACGATTCTTAGCTGTTAAAACTTAAATACCTACCAAAACGTTCCTTTAATTCCAGTCTTTCCTTCCCCACATCATAGGGAGAATATGCAGATTTGAGAAAGAAATTATCTATATCGCAGTAAAACTTGCCCAGTAACAAGCAATTTTCAGAAGCCCCTGAGCTGAATTTCAGAGCTTACCGTCTGACCTGGTACTGAGAGCTATTCTATGCCAATCTCTGCTCAACGTGTTCAAGAACCCAATTTACTGACCCATCCAGTGGCCAAACAGGAATAAGATGAGGTGTACTCCAGCTCCACTTTGCCATATGTGAGAGTCCTGGAGTCATACAGCATGGTAACAGGTCCTTCTGTCCATCTCAACCATGCCTACTAAGGTGCCCATACATGTTACTCCAATTTGCCAGCCTTTGGTCCCTGAGTTCTAATTTTTTCCTCTCCATGTATCTGTCCAACTGTCAATAAGTTGTCATTGTATCTGCCTCAATAACTTCCACTAATAGGTCATCCACATGGAGACCACCCTTTGTGTAGAAAAAGTGGCCCCTCAAGTCCTATTAAATCTTACCCCTCTCACCTTAACTGAGTCTCCAGTTTAATATGTACATTACTGAAGCCTTTAATTTAGGAGGCCAAGAAGCAGAAGAGGAGGAGACAGGAATAGACAATCTTGATGGGCTGAATGGCCTAATTTTTCTGTGTCTTGTTGTCTTATGGACAACCCCTCAACCATCCCTCCATGGAGATATACTAACATTGTGATGGAATGGTAATTTAGAGGTTTCAACCAATGAAACCAAATATATAAATTCATGGCAAATAGGAATTAATATTTAGTTAACTAAATTAGCTATTATTCATGATTACCATAATGGGCATCCCATGAATGTACACCCAGTTCACCCAACCCATTCTGCCATCCTTACTTAGTCTGTCCAATTTATAACCCGAGACTCACAACAACATAGTTTAAACCAGGAGACGTAGTAGTAGAATTAGGCCATTCGACCCATGAAGTCTTCACCATTCCATCATGACTGAAATTATTCTTAATTATCTGCTGAAATAGCCCAGATAACCACTCACTTTAAGTTCCACTTGGAATAGACATTAAACGTCAGCCTTTCTAGTGATGTGCAGATCTGATGAATTGATTAAACAAGTATTTTTATGTGACTCTACAGTGTGTGGTGGGCCAAGTCCAGGAGCATTACAGCATAAGCACTGTTGCTTGATTCTGTTATTTTACAAGTGCTCTAAAAATCTTGTTCCAACTACAATCCTCAAGCACCATAAAGACATTTGCTAAGTTAACTAGATATAGGCTCCCATTTATCCCTATCATCCACCTTCCATTGTCTCCCAACTCCACCCGCCAGCAACTAGCACTACTTGCCCATCATCCTTCACCCCTCCTCAGTCCACCAATCACCTCAGACTCCTGTGCTACCCTCTCCCCCCTCCTCTTTATACAGCCAATCTCACCTCTCCAATCTCAGTCCCGATGCACACTTTCAACCTGAAACATTGACAATTCCATTCCCCATACACACCCCCACCAGATGCTGCTTAACCCAATGAATTCTTCCAGCAACACACACAAATAATATCCTGCAGAAACTCAGCAGGTCAGGCAGCATCTATGGAGGAAAATGAATAGTTGATGCTTCAGGCCGAGACCCCCCCGCCCCATCAGGACTCACATTCCTCCAGCAGATAGTTTGTTGCCCCAGATTACCCAAAGGACTCTACTGGACAAACAGACTAAAACAAAACCAGCGAAGTAACAGGTGAGATGATTCCACCAATCATGGACAGTTTACTGGTCTTCTGTCCTGGTAGCCTGAGGGACATAATTAGTTAAATTCTTG